>NC_069509.1:157882918-158102918 GCF_027579735.1 Bombina bombina
TCCAATTGTTATTATTTAGTTTTTGCATAAATTCTATCAGCTTCATCTCTGTGTCCTCCCATAGGAGGAACACGTCATCGATGAATCTTAGCCATAACGAAATGGAGTCATTTATCTCAGGGCTATTAAGGATTTGGTCAAATTCCCATTTTCCTAAATAGAGGCAAGCAAATGTGGGTGCACAGCAAGTCCCCATCGCTGTTCCTAAGTTTTGTTGATAACATTTGTTTCCAAACATAAAATAATTATGCTTTAAAATAAAAGATAACAGTTCTAACACAAAATTTGTATGTTTGTCATATTCTGAACCTCTTTGAATTAGAAAGTATTTTATTGCCTCTACCCCTTTATCATGGGGGATACTTGAGTAAAGTGACTCTACATCAATTGCAACCAATAAAGTATTTGCAGATATACTTATATCATTGAGTTTTTTTAATACATCTAGTGTGTCTTTGATATATGAGGGGAGATTTAGTAAATTCGGTCTAAGGCAAAAATCTACATACTGTGAAATTTTCTCAGTTAGAGAGCCCATGCCCGATATAATGGGGCGACCTGGTGGTGGCAGTTTATTTTTGTGCAGTTTTGGTATGCAGTAAAATGTTGCAGTTTTTGGAAATTTCACAAATAGAAAATCAAATTCTCTTTGGTTTATTATGCCTTCATTTTTCGCTTTCATTAAAATTTGAAACAATTTGTCTTTGTAAATTTCAGTAGGGTTAAAGTGTAAGACACTGTATTGTTTTTTATCTCTTAGTTGTCTTTGACATTCATCCACATAATCCTTGGTGTTTAGAACTACAATATTACCGCCCTTATCTGATGGCTTAATAGTTATGCTGGTATCATTTTTTAAGTTATTTAATGCATTTCTCTGTATCTTCGTTAAATTATCAGATAGGGGCTCATTTATACTTAGAAGATCAATATCTTTTTCCACTAATTTGACAAAATTATGAATAAGGGGAATACTGGATAGTGCTGGCATGTACTCTGATTTTTTCTTAAAATCACTAAAACCTATAGCTGTTGTCTGACTTGATTGACCTGATATTTCTTCCTGTAATTCCTCTAGAATTTTTACACTTTGCCTATCATGTATATTTAAAGTTTTTTTGTCTGTTTTGTTTTCAAAAGTTTTACTTAGAACTATTTTTCGAGCAAATAGATGGAGGTCTTTGACCAATTCAAACTTGTCTAATTTGTTCACTGGTGAGAAAGTTAATCCTTTTTCTAAAACCTCTATTTGACTGTCAGAAAGATTTTTCTCTGACAGATTGACAACATTTATAGGTTTCTTTTCCTCCTCTGTCTGAGTGGGTATCTGCGTCTGCCCCTGCCTCTGCCATCTGTGTTTCCTCCCCCCTCTCCTAGATTTGTGTTTTTGTGTCCTAAAAAACTTTTTTGTTGTTCTCTGTAGGAGTTTTGTGTTTTATTTTCATCTCCACTCGAGATTTCTGTTTCAGAGCCACTAGAGGCACTATATGTGTAATCATAAACCTTTTTATCCTGATAGTCTTGCCAGTCTCTTTGATATTTCTTTTTCTTTCTAAATTTTATTGAATCTTGAATTTTACGTAGCTCAACTTTTGCTAGGCCCATAAGCCTTTCATATTCATCTTTTCCTTTCCAAGCATTTATCTCATTGTTTGCTGATGTTAGTTCTTTTTGAGTTTTCTCTAGTCTAAGTTTATTTTCCTCTATCATTAGATTCATCCAATCTGTGGAGCATTTTGAAGCATATTCATCCCATTTAAGTTGGAAATTTTCCAATAAAGGATTATCTAGATTTGCCCCCGGTCTCTTTCTTATCCTAAGTCCTCTTGGAATCATTTTCATTTCAACATATTTCTCTAAACTAGATATTTCCCATTTTAGTTTTTGTTCTTTAAACAATTTTTTCTTATATTCTTTAAACGATTTATAAATGCTTGGACTTTCAGAGGAAACTGAAGCAATACCCTCGGTATTAGAGGGAACAGAAAAAGTATCATCTACATCATATTGCCACTCACTTTCATTTAATTCAGCCATTATTTGTTATTTTTGTTATTGAAAACTCTGCACAGCATGAACTACCCCAATTAGGGGTTATATTTAATTACTAAATATTCTAAACAAACCCTTCAATTGCTATATTTATACTTAGTGTGCAAGGTACCATAAAGAAAGACTACTAAAATAGTCAGAAGTTAATTTTGTAATGTTGTGCCAGCACCACTAGTTTGGTAAATTTCACAGTTTAATATACTGAGATAAAATATCATGTGTCCTATATAGGACCACATTTCTCAGTATAGTGCACAGATAAGGGTATTTAATTAATATACATATAAACAAGAGAACTCAGACCCTTATTTATCTAGCACCCAACTATTTCATGAAAAATATATATGCTAATAGACAATGAAAAGATTTAAGAATAAATAATACACATACTATAAGAGAGTGCCTTTTAAAGATTTATATATTGATTTCTGCATAACAAGAATACATAAGCATGACCCCTAAATAAGTAGAAAGTTCAAAGTCCACAACCCGGGTTGTTAGATGAAAATTAATGAGCTAGTCCATTCATAAGACCAATATTGGTATTTTTATGTAAATGCCTAATTATCGGCACATTTGTAGTCCCAATGATGGAAAACAACGTTAATGCAGGGACAGCACCATTAGTTATGTAACACTGACACTGTAGATTTGTAAACTTGTATCTTCGTGCACCCAATGCAGATTATAACTGTATCAATCATAGCAGAAAAAAGTGGCAATTTCTCAATACCACATTAGACTTGCTTTTACAGTTCTGTGTTGCGTGTGGAGATATTATAAGACAGGTACCTGCTTCCTCGGTTGTTCCGTCAGTGACGTGTCATGGTTTCATATCTACCTGCTCGTTGTTTCCAATTTATCTTTTAACTGATAAAAAGAATGGGAATTTTAAATGCTCACATTGCTCAGTTTGCGCAAATATGCTGGTAGGAAAAAGCTTCTGTGATAAATTTGGGTCCTTTCATAAAATTAAGGGACGTATAACCTGCAAAAGTGAAGGAGTAGTGTATATGGTTTGCTGCAATTGCCCCCAATATTACATAGGTAAAACCTATAGGGAGCTCAAAGAAAGGATAAAAGAACATAAAAGAGACATTAAAAATAAATGCACAAAAACCAGCAGTGTAGCACGTCACTTTGCAGAGTGCCACAATAGCGACAAGAGACAGTTAAAATTTAGAGGCCTAGAAATAGTAGACTTGAAAGGCAGAGGTGGAAATTTAGATAAAATTCTATTATGTAAAGAAAGCAAATGGATTTATAATCTAAAAAGTCTAAAACCAGAGGGCCTAAATGAAGAGTTAAATTTTGGCTCATTTCTAGGAGACTGAAGCAATACATACAGAACCAAAATACTAAGGCATTCAATCCAGCTGCCCATAAGATTTAAAATAATTCCGTTAATAAAAATATTTTGAAATATAAAATGGGAGTTGTGGACACTGCACAGTATAAACAGAGATAATATTGTATATAGAAAGTGTGTGATTTTAAGAAAAAGGTTAAAGCATAACAAGATAAACATTGATAATTGTCTGACATTTCACCTGTACGGCTAAAACATACTATGTACCTGAAAAAGCCAATCAAAGGCGGAGCATATTGTTTAAAGGCTATGGAGAGCAATCTCCAATCACATACAGCCGGAAGAAGCCCGAATGGACCCCGGGTGAAACGCGCGTAGCTGCAAAGTTGTTTGTTTGGAGCGGTGCAGCAGCGGTGCACCGTCCAAAAAGCTGACCTCCTAACGAAAGTATACTCCAGTACAAGTCAAGGCGTGCAGATGCACAGAAAGAGCCAAGCAAGCACGGAGTTGAAAGGAAAGGTGATATCCACGAAACCGGTTTGGAAAAAGATAAATTGGAAACAACGAGCAGGTAGATATGAAACCATGACACGTCACTGACGGAACAACCGAGGAAGCAGGTACCTGTCTTATAATATCTCCACACGCAACACAGAACTGTAAAAGCAAGTCTAATGTGGTATTGAGAAATTGCCACTTTTTTCTGCTATGATTGATACAGTTATAATCTGCATTGGGTGCACGAAGATACAAGTTTACAAATCTACAGTGTCAGTGTTACATAACTAATGGTGCTGTCCCTGCATTAACGTTGTTTTCCATCATTGGGACTACAAATGTGCCGATAATTAGGCATTTACATAAAAATACCAATATTGGTCTTATGAATGGACTAGCTCATTAATTTTCATCTAACAACCCGGGTTGTGGACTTTGAACTTTCTACTTATTTAGGGGTCATGCTTATGTATTCTTGTTATGCAGAAATCAATATATAAATCTTTAAAAGGCACTCTCTTATAGTATGTGTATTATTTATTCTTAAATCTTTTCATTGTCTATTAGCATATATATTTTTCATGAAATAGTTGGGTGCTAGATAAATAAGGGTCTGAGTTCTCTTGTTTATATGTATATTAATTAAATACCCTTATCTGTGCACTATACTGAGAAATGTGGTCCTATATAGGACACATGATATTTTATCTCAGTATATTAAACTGTGAAATTTACCAAACTAGTGGTGCTGGCACAACATTACAAAATATATATATATATATATACACACACACACACACATATAGTTGCGTATACATACAAACACACATATATATATATATATATATATATACACACACACATAGATGCTTATACATACACACACTCACACACACACAAACACACACTCACACACACACAAACACACACACACACACAACCAGAACTTACTATCCAATAGCTTACTGCCCACAGACATATTTCAGTGTGCTGGGAATATAAAATATGTATTTGTGAATTTGTGAAATAGCTGTCAAGTACAGCTGGATACTGTTCAGCAACATCTGCTGTTTAATTTTTTTCCTTGTAGCTAGAGGGTTTCTATTTTAAACCGTCTGTGCAATTTCAAATGAATCATATCTCACCATGAGGGCAAATAGAAAATTGTAAAATAATTCTCTAAAAAAAGGGTTTGGGTGACTGCCGTATATTGTAAAGTTCTTGGGTCATTTATCAAACATGATAATATTTAGCAGCTTTCTTCATTTTCAGGAATTTTCATTTTTTGATTGAGAACGCATTTGAATAAAATTGTCAAAACATTTTCCTTTTTTTTCAGAAAAGGGTGTCAATTGTTCCTCCTTTTATGACATAATACAAATGTAAAAAGAATGAGATGTGCAAAATAAATAGAAGCATGATCAAATATTTTGTTTCATTCTAGTCATAATAAAATAGAAAACTGTAGCTGTATTATATATATATCTTTAAAGGCACAAAACAAGAAAGAAAAAAAATCTACATTTCAAGTAAAATCGAAACACAGACTAGAATGTATTCTGGAATCTTGATAAATTCTTTTAATCATTTAAAAGGATCTTATACTTACAAAATATTTGCTGGGGTTGCAGGCTGTGGTGAGTGTGCTTACCTGTTGCATGAAGGGATGAGTTGACGGCATCAAAACAAACAGCGCCTAATTATCGAATTTACCAGATGAGATGTGAAAAGTCTTGATGACAAATATATTTATTTTACAAAACACTCAATATACTTAGAGCTAGATTACAAGTGGAGCGCTAAATAATATGGCCGTTTACAGGAGCATGATAATTAACCAGCCATTACAAGTGGCTGGTTATTGCTACTGCGAGCATGTGGTAGCAATTAGCGCTCAGAAAATTAACCAGAGATCCGATCTCTGGTTAATTTTCTAAAAGTGCCCCAATGCCCTTAAAATAGAGGGTATTATAATTTTTTATTAAAAAAATAAATCTAGCTTTATTTTTATTAAAAAAAAAAAATTCTAGGCAGTTTTGGGGCTTGAGGGGGCACTTTATAAAGCTGAGGTGGACAGGAGCGCACATACGCGCTCCTGTCTTCCGCAGCTTCTGCCCTGGAGGAATTCAGCATTGCACATGAGCGATATTTTGCGCTTGCATGCAATCCCGCCCCCTTCCCACGCACAGCCAATCACGCACGGGCAGGGGCTGTCAATCTCCCTGGTTGGTCTGATGACCGCTGCTTGTTAAATACGGCGTGCAGGTTCTCAGGTGAGCACCTGTAGTCATATGGGGTTGAAAGGCTTGTGAAGCCTTTGATAAATCAACCCCTTAAAGTTGGTGGGAGTGGGGTGTTAGAAAAAAAATGGCACTGAAAAGTGCCTTTACATTGCGGCCTATGGGAACTGTGTGTTCCCAGTAAATGTATATGTATGCGCTTATATACATATATATTTATGTGCTAATATGGTTATATATACATATTAACACAAACACACACACATATATATATATATATATATATATATATATATATATATATATATAAAATCCAGAGAAAAGAGCACTCACCGGGTCTTTAAACATAAGAATCAATAATTCTTTATTTTACCATAAGGTGACACTTCAACCGCGTCCTCAGACCATAAAAACATGTATACATACCTCGCTACTTAAATACCCAACACCAACTATCCACGCCGCAGAACCAGAAGTCAACCGGTGTCCTGACCGCACAACTGCGCATGCTCAGTCCGTCGTTATGGCAACCTGACGCGGCATAACTGAAAAGACACCGCAAATCAATCATCTAGGTGTAATACAATATGGAGAGTGACAAATAATATATATAAGTGGCATACAACTAGTCAGTATTCCTAAATTAAACTTTCTGACTGTCAATGGTAATCCAATTATCGCTAACGCAAATAATAGAAAATAAGACTGTAAATATTATTAGTGCCATATTACAACCTAATTCACTGTATATATATGCAACACTAATAAACAGTATATACTATACAACAGCAAGACAATTTTCTTAGACAAACCCTTAATCTAGCAATTTATCAGTCAATTTAGACACTGTTCATATTCAAAATCTATGCTGATTAGATAAAACAGTGCCAGTCCAGGTGGGTATTCAACCCAGTGGGCACAATAGTGCCCAGGTTGAAGATCCATCTGGACTCGCACTATAACATCAATTTGCCCCTATCTCCTCCTCTCACCATGGGCAGAATGTGATCTATAATCACATATCGTAAATCAGCTACCGTATGGCCAGAAAGTGCAAAATGCCAAGCTACGGGTTGATCAGTACCCCTTTTATTTATAGCAGCTCTAATGGCAGCACGATGATTGTCCATATGGGTGCAGAGATCATCTATAGTTTTACCGACATAGACAGTGTAACAAATATACAATGTATGTTGTCGTGCAGGTTACCCTATGTCGGATTGTGTATCTCTGATTAGTACTTGGATGGGTGAAGAACTTAGCATTCAATAGGCCATTACATGTAGTGCACCCAATACATTTGTAACAGCCAGGTTTGACAGTCTGTAATCAAGTGGTAGTAGCATAACTCTGGATCGGATCCACCTTTACCAAGATGTCACGTAAGGATCTGGATCTCCTAAATCCCACTTGTGGATGTGAAGTTCCCTGGAATGGTAAGACTTGTCAGTTTCTAGGATGTTCCAATTCTTCTTTATTAATTGCTGAAGTTCTCGTTTATCAGAGGTGTAGGTTGTAGTGAAGATCTTTCTGTTCGAATTTTCTTGTGGGGACCTAGATTGTAAAGCTGTATCTTGGTCCATCATCTCAAATCTCCGAAAGTGTTGTTCTATCCAATTGCCTTGATAACCCCTTTGGAGGAATCTCATTCTCATCTCATTCAACTGCTGTTGGGCATAGCCTTGTCTACTATTATTTTGTATTACCCTTTTAAATTGTGAAATTGTGAGGGCATTTATTAGAGATGGTGGATGACAGCTAGTAGCCTGCAATAGGGAGTTGCGGTTTGTTTCCTTCCTAAATAAAGTCGTGTGAATCTTCTAGGAACTTTCTTAGGTCTAGAAAATCGACCGTGTGAGGATTATTAGTCATCTTAAATTGTAAATTTTGGAGAACTGCATTAAGGTCTTTAAACCAATTATTGAGTTCTGATTCAGTGCCTGTCCACAGGAGAAACAGATTGTCTATGTATCGTTTAAAATACATGATGTGATGGTGTTTAAAGAGGTCAGTGTCTCTTTCTTCAAATTCCGCCATATAAAGATTGGCGTACGATGGGGCCATATTTCACCCCATCGCTGTCCCCATTAACTTTAAAAAGAATGACCTTTCAAATTTATAATAATTTCTGGTGAGGCAAAATTCCAAAAGTTCATGAACCAATTCCACAGGAGGACCCACATAGGGATAGCGGTTAAGCTGTTTTTAAATAGCAGTGAGTCCCTGTTGGTGAGGAATTATGTTATATAATCTCACCACATCTAATGTTACCAGAATTATCGGTTCTTTAAATATGGGGAAAGTCATCATTTCCTTGATTAGACTGATAGAATCCAAGAGGAATGAGGGCATGTTATATACCAATGGCTGTAGGATGGAATCAAGATAAACCACAATAGGCTGCAGAAGAGACCCAATGGAGGAAACTATAGGTCTTCCTGGTGGTCTAGTAGGGTGCTTATGGACTTTAGGCAAGGTATAGAACACTGGAATACGAGGGTATTCCACCCTCATAAACCCCATCTCTTGTTTGTCCAGCCATCCATTCTCAAATGCTCGATCCAAGATCTGATCAATCTGTGTCTTGAAGAGCTTTATGGGATTACCAGTTAACCATTTATAAGTAGAAGCATCCTCCAATTGGGACAAGATTTCCTGTTGGTAATAAGTGTAGTCCAATATCACCAAGGCACCCTCTTGTCAGCCTCTCTGAAGATTACATCTTTATTATTGCTTAGGCCATACAAAGTAAGTCTTTCTTGTCTTGATAGATTGTTTCTGCACTCAGGTTTAGCCTTTGCACACATTTCTCTTGTTTCATCCATCAGAAGTCTAAAAAAGGTTTTTATCCTGGGATTTACACTGGTAGGATCATATGTACTCTTAGGTTTCAATTTACCAGATGTGTTCAGATCCCTATTTGTAGGATCCCTTTGGATATTGCCAAAATGTTCTTTTAGCCTGAGATTCATATCAAATTTGTGTACGTCAATGTACATGTCAAAAGGTTTATAGAATGACGTTGGAATAAATGATAAACCTTTATTTAATATCTTCATTTCCAACAGAGACAATTGATGTACCACCCCCCTTCCTGATGTGTGACCGGTGCCTTCCTGTTTTTTTGACCTGTTAATGACTCCACCTCCGGTGGTCCTTTGTGACATATCTGAATTCACAATAACATCTGAGTATGAGCTATTGCCTGATAAGTCAACTGTGGTTATATTTCTAGATTTATAATAATGAGGTCTTCTCGGTCGATTTTCAAACAACTTCTGGTGTTCTTCAGCAGACAGTAACCATCTGTAGACTCTCATAGCTTTATAATCAGATGCCACAGTGTCCCATTTACGGTTCTTAAAATTGAGCAGCTCCAATTCAAACTCCTGTATATGTTTGGTGAGTTTATCAATCCAGTTGTTCTCCTGGTCAGCCTCCAGGGCTGGTTTGTGCATTTCTTCAAATTGTTGTATTTGCATATCCGCTTTGTTCATTAATACTCTCACCTCCTCAATCACCAGGAGCATCAGATCCAAGGAGCATTTATTTAAAATGCTACACCACCTAATACAAAAGGCAGGATTATTTCTACCTATTGTGGGAATGTTTTTAATTTTAAAGCCCCTTGGAAAACATGATTTTCTGTGATACTCAGATAAAAATGTCCCATGTAATGTCAGGTCAATTTTTCTTTTTTAAAATTTCAGCCATCTGGCATATAAATGAGCCGGCTGTTCCTTTAAGTTCCTGATAGGTAAGGCAGAGAACCGGATCCTATCTGCATCATCCTTTGTGTAATTGAAAACAGTAGCACCTTGTATAGTATGTTCTGTATCCCCTGTAGCCTCAATAGTAACTTCCATAGTCTCCATAAAGTATAAATGTGAGTAGTTAAAAACAAAGATAACAATTAGTTAACTGGATAGTCAGAGTGGACAGTTTATAATGTAGGGTGCGAGAGTAAATTTGTAATAGAACAGTCCAGGAAGAACTCTGCACTCACTTGATCAATCTAGCAACCGCCAAGGGTGCATCCAAAAGCAAGCATAAAATCCAGAGAAAAGAGCACTCACCCGGTCTTTAAACATAATAATCAATAATTCTTTATTTTACCATAAGGTGACGTTTCGGGACTTCAACCCCGTCCTCAGACCATAAAAACATGTATACATACCTCGCTCCTTTATTACCCGACACCACCTATCCACGCCGCAGAACTGGAAGTCAACTGGTGTCCTGACCGCACAACTGCGCATGCTCAATCCGTCGTTATGGCAACCGGACGCGGCGTAACTGAAAAGACACCACAAATCAATAATCTAAGTGTAATGCAATATGGAGAGTGACAGTTAATATATATAAGTGGCATACAACTAGTCTATATTCCTAAATTACTATATATACAGTCTTACTGTCAACGGTAATCCAATTATCGCATTAGGTTGTAATATGGCACTAATAATATTTACAGTCTTATTTCCCATTATTTGCGTTAGCGATATTTGGATTACAATTGACAGTAAGAATGTATATAACTGGACTAGTTGTATGCCACTTATATATATTAACTGTCACTCTCCATATTGTATTACACTAAGATTATTGATTATTGATATAAGCATATACATATATATTTATAAATGCTGCCCATCGCTGTGTGACACCCTTCACTGCACGAGGCTCCCATTGGAGCCTATGGAAGCATGCTTTCATGAGTGCAATGCTTCCATGCAATGCGAACGTGAATTCACGTTTGCATTGCAGCAAACTTGTAATACCAGCGCACATTAGTGTGTGCTGGTATTACAACGAGGAACACAAATATGACTTCCTAGAAAGCGATATAGTTAGCGATCCGCTTGTAAACTGGCCCTTAATACGCTAAAAGAAAAACACATGCATATGAAAATAGAAATGACTGTAAGATGCTATTCGCTGAAAAAAACAGTGTTGCAGGAATTGTATAGGCTGCAGGATTTAATTTTTAAAGTGCCCCCCCCCGCTACCTGCCCCAGAGACTGCCCCTTTTTTACAATAATTCTACCACAGCCGCCCCTGAAAGAGTCAGCATGAAAAAAAAAACATGTCTGATCTGGCAAGGTTTAGATACTCAGCCCCTAAGTTTGAATTTCAAAAGAGTACTAGATTTCTTTATGACAAAATTTAAAGTTAGTTCTTTTTTCCCTCCCACTGCATCATGTGACAGCTATCAGCCAATCACAAAATGCATAGATGTATATTCTGTAAACCTTGCACATCCTCAGTAAGTGCTAGGGCCTCAGAAAGTGTGTATATAATAAAATTGTGCACATTTAGATCATGGAACTGAGTTGGAAAGTTGTTTAAAACTGTTTGCTCTATCTGAATAATGAAAGTTTAAAGGGATAGTCAAGTCCAAAAAAAATTTCATGATTTAAATAGGGCATGCAATTTTAAACAACTTCCCATTTTACTTTTATCACCAAATTTGCTTTGTTCTCTTGGTATTCTTAGTTGAAAGCTAGGAGGTTCATATGCTAATTTCTTAGACCTTGAAGACTGCCTCTAATCTGAATACATTTTAACCACTAGAGGGCATTAGTTCACATGTTTCATATAGATAACATTGAGCTAATGCACGTAAAGTGACCTAGGACTGAGCACTGATTGGCTAAACTGCATGCCTGTCAAAAGAACTAAAATAAGGGGGCAGTCAGCAGAAGCTTAGATACAAGATAATTACAGAGGTAAAAAGTATATTAATATAACTGTGTTGGTTGTGCAAAACTGGGGAATGGGTAATAAAGGGATTATCTTTCTTTTTAAACAACAAAAATTCTGGTGTTGACTGTCCCTTTAATTTTGACTTAAGTGTCCCTTTAAATGGCAGCTTTAATAATCTACAATGTTTACTTAAACCGTTAAAACATTCCAATATTTTTCTCATAATTTAATATTGCATAAACTATCATTTTAGAGAAGAAATTTGCATTTAATTCTTGCTGAAGATGTCTTACGACAGTATCCCTTTTAATAGTATATAAATTATTAGTGAATAGTAATAAAGTGTAAGGGGAATTCATAATGATTTTCAGGTATTTGTTGTTTACTAAATTGCTCATTGAATATGAATCTCTGCTCACAACTTGTCAAGAGCAATTGGGCAGCATCAGACTTTAGAGGTTACTGCTGCAGTAGATACAATGACAACTGTACTGATTCATATCAATGTATTACTCATTTATGTATGACTGAGCACAGCCTTTCTCCTTCACTCCCATCTGAAAGGAAAAAATGTATCAGACAGTGTAGTAATTATTTTGTACACATCAAAAATTTAAATTTATACGGGTTTAAAAAAATAGATCCTCTTTTTTCTATTAAAAGGGAATTTTTTGGTATCTAGTTTAATTTATATATATATATATATATATATATATATATATATATATATATATATATATATATATATATATTGCTGCAAGTTTAAAGGGATATTCCAGTCAAAATTTAAATGCACATAGATGAATTACATCTTTGAATAGAAACATATTTACAATATACATGTATTGGCAAAAATGCTTCTAGTAAAACTACATCACTGTTTTAGTGTTAACATTTTTCTCTGCGTGTGCACGTGAAGCATAGCCAGATATTGTCAGTGCACCCGCATTTTAAATACTGCAGCTGCTCAGAGCACCAGTGGGGCCTGTATCATGTCAGCAATTAACAAATTGAGTCATTACCAGATGGTACAATCACCTGAGCAAGTGCTGTGTTTAAAATGCTGGTGCACGGCGCATACTTAAATACACTTTTGAAACAGGTATAGCTTTTATTAAAAGCATTTTTGCTAATGCATATATTAAAACATTTCTTCTGTTCAATACCAAAATGCACCCATGTGGTTTTCAATTTTGGCTGGAATATCCCTTTAATATATGTTTTTAATTTATTTTATCCCTGTTATTGGACTCAGGCTAGCAGAAGATATGTTTAATGTATTCAAAACTGAATGCAGGAACATCCTATAAAAAGGTATCTCCCGATACCCAAATGGAAGTTGTTTTCTTCTGATGCCTATTGTTTATATAGCTTTTCTGCCATTACTGCATTTTTAAATGTTTTAATATAGGTGGAGGTTTCAACATTAAAGCCTGGTATTTCAAATATCACAAAAGAAAGGTAAATTACCTATCTGTAAGCAATTTAAAGGGATAGTCTAGTCAAAATTAATATTTTATGATTCAGATAGAGCATTCAATTTTAAGCAACTTTCTAATTTACTCCTATTATCAAATTTTCTTTGCGAGCCCGTAAATGGGCAAATAAATTATCGCTCCACTTTTAATCTAGCCCTTTGTGTTGGATAAGTTTATAGTGTCTATTGGTGGTGTTGTGCCTTTTTGTATGCTAGTGCATCCTCTATTATTTACCTACGGCTAGATTTGGAGTTTGGCGTTAGCCGTGAAAACCAGCGTTAGAGGCTCCTAACGCTGGTTTTAGGCTAACTCCGGTATTTGGAGTCACTCAAAAAAGGGTCTAACGCTCACTTTTCAGCCGCGACTTTTGCATACCGCAGATCCCCTTACGTCAATTGCGTTTCCTATCTTTTCAATGGGATCTTTCTAACTCCGGTATTTAGAGTCGTGTCTGAAGTGAGCGTTAGAAATCTAACGACAAAACTCCAGCCGCAGAAAAAAGTCAGTAGTTAAGAGCTTTTTGGGCTAATGCCGGTTCATAAAGCTCTTAACTACTGTACTCTAAAGTACACTAATACCCATAAACTACCTATGTACCCCTAAACCGAGGCCCCCCACATCGCCGCCACTCAATAAAAATTTTTTAACCCCTAATCTGCCGACCGCCACCTACGTTATACTTATGTACCCCTAATCTGCTGCCCCTAACACCGCCGACCCCTGTATTATATTTATTAACCCCTAATCTGCCCCCCACAACGTCGCCGCCAGCTACCTACAATAATTAACCCCTAATCTGCCGACCGCAAAGCGCCGCCACCTACATTATAGCTATGTACCCCTAATCTGCTGCCCCTAACACCGCCGACCCCTATATTATATTTATTAACCCCTAATCTGCCCCCCTCAATGTTGCCTCCACCTGCCTACACTTATTAACCCCTAATCTGCCGAGCGGACCGCACCGCTACTATAATAAAGTTATTAACCCCTAATCCGCCTCACTAACCCTATAATAAATAGTATTAACCCCTAATCTGCCCTCCCTAACATCGCCGACACCTAACTTCAATTATTAACCCCTAATCTGCCGACCGGAGCTCACCGCTATTCTAATAAATGTATTAACCCCTAAAGCTAAGTCTAACCCTAACACTAACACCCCCCTAAATTAAATATAATTTTAATCTAACGAAATAAATTAACTCTTATTAAATAAATGATTCCTATTTAAAGCTAAATACTTACCTGTAAAATAAATCCTAATATAGCTACAATATAAATTATAATTACATTGTAGCTATTTTAGGATTAATATTTATTTTACAGGCAACTTTGTAATTATTTTAACCAGGTACAATAGCTATTAAATAGTTAAGAACTATTTAATAGCTACCTAGTTAAAATAATTACAAAATTACCTGTAAAATAAATCCTAACCTAAGTTACAATTAAACCTATCACTATGCTATCATTAAATTAATTAAATAAAATACCTATAATTACCTACAATTAAACCTAACACTACACTATCAATACATTAATTAAATACAATATCTACAAATAACTACAATGAAATAAACTAACTAAAGTACAAAAAATAAAAAAGAACTAAGTTACAAAAAATAAAAAAATATTTACAAACATAAGAAAAATATTACAATAATTTTAAACTAATTACACCTACTCTAAGCCCCCTAATAAAATAACAAAGACCCCCAAAATAAAAAATGCCCTACCCTATTCTAAATTACTAAAGTTCAAAGCTCTTTTACCTTACCAGCCCTGAACAGGGCCCTTTGCGGGGCATGCCCCAAGAAGTTCAGCTATTTTGCCTGTAAAAAAAAACATACAATACCCCCCCAACATTACAACCCACCACCCACATACCCCTAATCTAACCCAAACCCCCCTTAAATAAACCTAACACTAAGCCCCTGAAGATCATCCTACCTTGTCTTCACCTCACCAGGTATCACCGATCCGTCCTGGCTCCAAAATCTTCATCCAACCCAAGCGGGGGCTGGCGATCCATCATCCGGTGGCTGAAGAGGTCCAGAAGAGGCTCCAAAGTCTTCATTCTATCCGGGAAGAAGAGGCGATCCGGACCGGCAACCATCTTGATCCAAGCGGCATCTTCTATCTTCATCCGATGACGACCGGCTCCATCCTGAAGACCTCCACCGCGGACCCATCTTCTTCCGGCGACGTCCAACTGAAGAATGACGGTTCCTTTAAGGGACGTCATCCAAGATGGCGTCCCTCGAATTCCGATTGGCTGATAGGATTCTATCAGCCAATCGGAATTAAGGTAGGAATATTCTGATTGGCTGATGGAATCAGCCAATCAGAATATTCCTACCTTAATTCCAATTGGCTGATAGAATCCTATCAGCCAATCGGAATTCGAGGGACGCCATCTTGGATGACGTCCCTTAAAGGAACCGTCATTCTTCAGTTGGACGTCGCCGGAAGAAGATGGGTCCGCGGTGGAGGTCTTCAGGATGGAGCCGGTCGTCATCGGATGAAGATAGAAGATGCCGCTTGGATCAAGATGGTTGCCGGTCCGGATCGCCTCTTCTTCCCGGATAGGATGAAGACTTTGGAGCCTCTTCTGGACCTCTTCAGCCACCGGATGATGGATCGCCAGCCCCCGCTTGGGTTGGATGAAGATTTTGGAGCCAGGACGGATCGGTGATACCTGGTGAGGTGAAGACAAGGTAGGATGATCTTCAGGGGCTTAGTGTTAGGTTTATTTAAGGGGGGTTTGGGTTAGATTAGGGGTATGTGGGTGGTGGGTTGTAATGTTGGGGGGGGGGTATTGTATGTTTTTTTTTACAGGCAAAGAGCTGAACTTCTTCGGGCATGCCCCGCAAAGGGCCCTGTTCAGGGCTGGTAAGGTAAAAGAGCTTTGAACTTTAGTAATTTAGAATAGGGTAGGGCATTTTTTATTTTGGGGGTCTTTGTTATTTTATTAGGGGGCTTAGAGTAGGTGTAATTAGTTTAAAATTGTTGTAATATTTTTCTTATGTTTGTAAATATTTTTTTATTTTTTGTAACTTAGTTCTTTTTTATTTTTTGTACTTTAGTTAGTTTATTTCATTGTAGTTATTTGTAGGAATTGTATTTAATTTATTTATTGATAGTGTAGTGTTAGGTTTAATTGTAGGTAATTGTAGGTATTTTATTTAATTAATTTAATGATAGTATAGTGTTAGGTTTAATTCTAACTTAGGTTAGGATTTATTTTACAGGTAATTTTGTAATTATTTTAACTAGGTAACTATTAAATAGTTCTTAACTATTTAATAGCTATTGTACATGGTTAAAATAATTACAAAGTTGCCTGTAAAATAAATATTAATCCTAAAATAGCTACAATGTAATTATAATTTATATTGTAGCTATATTAGGATTTATTTTACAGGTAAGTATTTAGCTTTAAATAGGAATAATTTATTTAATAAGAGATAATTAATTTCGTTAGATGTAAATTATATTTAACTTAGGGGGGTGTTAGTGTTAGGGTTAGACTTAGCTTTAGGGGTTAATACATTTATTAGAATAGCGGTGAGCTCCAGTCGGCAGATTAGGGGTTAATAATTGAAGTTAGGTGTCGGCGATGTTAGGGAGGGCAGATTAGGGGTTAATACTATTTATTATAGGGTTAGTGAGGCGGATTAGGGGTTAATAACTTTATTATAGTAGCGCTCAGGTCCGCTCGGCAGATTAGGGGTTAATAAGTGTAGGCAGGTGGAGGCGACGTTGTGGGGGGCAGATTAGGGGTTAATAAATATAATATAGGGGTCGGCGATGTTAGGGCAGCAGATTAGGGGTACTTAGGGATAATGTAAGTAGCGGCGGTTTACGGAGCGGCAGATTAGGGGTTAATAATAATATGCAGGGGTCAGCAATAGCGGGGGCGGCAGATTAGGGGTTAATAAGTGTAAGGTTAGGGGTGTTTAGACTCGGGGTACATGTTAGAGTGTTAGGTGCAGACGTAGGAAGTGTTTCCGCATAGCAAACAATGGGGCTGCGTTAGGAGCTGAACACGGCTTTTTTGCAGGTGTTAGGTTTTTTTTAAGCTCAAACAGCCCCATTGTTTCCTATGGGGGAATCGTGCACGAGCACGTTTTTGAGGCTGGCCGCTTGCGTAAGCAACTCTGGTATCGAGAGTTGAAGCTGCGTTAAATATGCTCTACGCTCCTTTTTTGGAGCCTAACGCAGTCTTTATGTGGACTCTCAATACCAGAGTTATTTTTATGGTGCGGCCAGAAAAAAGCCGGCGTTAGCTTTTCGGGTCGTTACCGACAAAACTCCAAATCTAGCCGCTAGAGAGGTTTCTAAGTTTTTCTGGCAAGTACAAGATGCAAAGTGTGCTTTATTGAGCCTTGGCAAGTTGTCTGAACAGGGACAGGCCTTGAGCATGCATGAAGTTTTCCCACAGAGCTAGTAACATTATCTTAGCATATTGTGCCTACAGGTATTAATGTTTTATCTTGTAAAATAAAAGTTGGGAAATTTGTCTCAAAATATGTTTTACATTTATTGCACTGAAAGACAAAAATAAGTATGTAAAAATAAAAAATAAATATGTAAAAATAGAGGTAAATGCAAGTTAAAGTACACTGAAAAACAGAATTTATGCTTACATGATAAATTACTTTCTCCAACGGTGTGTCCGGTCCACGGCGTCATCCTTACTTGTGGGATATTCTCTTCCCCAACAGGAAATGGCAAAGAGTCCCAGCAAAGCTGGTCACATGATCCCTCCTAGGCTCCGCCCACCCCAGTCATTTGACCGACGAACAGGAGGAAATATATATAGGAGAAACCATATGATACCGTGGTGACTGTAGTTAGAGAAAATAATTCATCAGACCTGATTAAAAAAAAAAAAACCAGGGCGGGCCGTGGACCAGACACACCGTTGGAGAAAGTAATTTATCATGTAAGCATAAATTCTGTTTTCTCCAACATTGGTGTGTCCGGTCCACGGCGTCATCCTTACTTGTGGGAACCAATACCAAAGCTTTAGGACACGGATGAAGGGAGGGAGCAAATCAGGTCACCTAAACGGAAGGCACCACAGCTTGCAAAACTTTTCTCCCAAAAATAGCCTCCGAAGAAGCAAAAGTATCAAATTTGTAAAATTTGGCAAAAGTGTGCAGTGAAGACCAAGTCGCTGCCTTACATATCTGATCAACAGAAGCCTCGTTCTTGAAGGCCCATGTGGAAGCCACAGCCCTAGTGGAGTGAGCTGTGATTCTTTCAGGAGGCTGCCGTCCGGCAGTCTCATAAGCCAATCGGATAATGCTTTTAAGCCAAAAGGAAAGAGAGGTAGAAGTCGCTTTTTGACCTCTCCTTTTACCAGAATAAACAACAAACAAGGAAGATGTTTGTCTGAAATCTTTAGTAGCCTCTAAATAGAACTTTAGAGCACGGACAACGTCCAAATTGTGTAACAAACGTTCCTTCTTTGAAACTGGATTCGGACACAAAGAAGGTACAACTATCTCCTGGTTAATATTTTTGTTAGAAACAACTTTAGGAAGAAAACCAGGCTTAGTACGCAAAACCACCTTATCTGCATGGAACACCAGATAAGGAGGAGAACACTGCAGAGCAGATAACTCTGAAACTCTTCTAGCAGAAGAAATTGCAACCAAAAACAAAACTTTCCAAGATAGTAACTTAATATCTATGGAATGTAAGGGTTCAAACGGAACCCCTTGAAGAACTGAAAGAACTAGATTTAGACTCCAGGGAGGAGTCAAAGGTCTGTAAACAGGCTTGATCCTAACCAGAGCCTGAACAAATGCTTGAACATCTGGCACAGCTGCCAGTCTTTTGTGTAGTAAGACAGATAACGCAGAGATCTGTCCCTTTATAGAACTTGCAGATAATCCTTTCTCCAAACCTTCTTGAAGAAAGGAGAGAATCTTAGGAATTGTTATCTTATTCCATGGGAATCCTTTGGATTCACACCAACAGATATATTTTTTCCATATTTTATGGTAAATTTTTCTAGTTACAGGTTTTCTGGCCTGAACCAGAGTATCTATCACCGAATCTGAAAACCCACGCTTTGATAGAATCAAGCGTTCAATCTCCAAGCCGTCAGTTGGAGGGAGACCAGATTTGGGTGTTCGAATGGACCTTGAACAAGAAGGTCCTGTCTCAAAGGTAGCTTCCATGGTGGAGCCGATGACATAGTCACCAGGTCTGCATACCAAGTCCTGCGTGGCCACGCAGGAGCTATCAAGATCACCGAGGCCCTCTCCTGATTGATCCTGGCCACCAGCCTGGGAATGAGAGGAAACGGTGGGAATACGTAAGCTAGGTTGAAAGTCCAAGGAGCTACTAGTGCATCTACTAGAGTCGCCTTGGGATCCCTGGATCTGGACCCGTAGCAAGGAACCTTGAAGTTCTGATGAGACGCCATCAGATCCATGTCTGGAATGCCCCATAATTGAGTTATTTGGGCAAAGATTTCCGGATGGAGTTCCCACTCCCCCGGATGAAATGTCTGAGGACTCAGAAAATCCGCTTCCCAATTTTCCACTCCTGGGATGTGGATCGCAGACAAGTGGCAGGAGTGATCCTCCGCCCATTGAATTATTTTGGTCACTTCTTTCATCGCCAGGGAACTCTTTGTTCCCCCTTGATGATTGATATAAGCAACAGTCGTCATGTTGTCTGATTAGAACCTTATGAATTTGGCCTTTGCTAGATGAGGCCAAGCTCTGAGAGCATTGAATATCGCTCTTAGTTCCAGAATGTTTATCGGGAGAAGAGACTCTTCCCGAGACCATAGACCCTGAGCTTTCAGGGATTCCCAGACCGCACCCCAGCCCACTAGACTGGCGTCGGTCGTGACAATGACCCACTCTGGCCTGCGGAAGCTCATTCCCTGGGACAGATGGTCCAGGGTCAGCCACCAACGGAGTGAATCTCTGGTCTTTTGATCTACTTGAATCATTGGAGACAAGTCTGTATAATCCCCATTCCACTGTTTGAGCATGCACAGTTGTAATGGTCTTAGATGAATTCGTGCAAAAGGAACTATGTCCATTGTTGCAACCATCAATCCTATTACTTCCATGCACTGCGCTATGGAAGGACGAGGAACAGAATGAAGCACTTGACAAGAGCTTAGAAGTTTTGATTTTCTGACCTCTGTCAGAAAAATCCTCATTTCTAAGGAATCTATTATTGTTCCCAAGAAGGGAACTCTTGTTGACGGGGACAGAGAACTCTTTTCTTTGTTCACCTTCCATCCGTGAGATGTGAGAAAGGCTAGAACGATGTCCGTATGAGCCTTTGCCTTTGACAGGGACGACGCTTGTATTAGAATGTCGTCCAAGTAAGGTACTACTGCAATGCCCCTTGGTCTTAGAACCGCTAGAAGGGACCCTAGCACCTTTGTGAAAATCCTTGGAGCAGTGGCTAATCCGAATGGAAGAGCCACAAACTGGTAATGTTTGTCCAGAAAAGCGAACCTTAGGAACTGATGATGTTCCTTGTGGATAGGGATATGTAGGTACGCATCCTTTAGATCCACGGTAGTCATAAATTGACTTTCCTGGATGGTGGGTAGAATCGTTCGAATAGTTTCCATTTTGAACGATGGTACCCTGAGAAATTTGTTTAGGATCTTCAAATCCAAAATTGGTCTGAACGTTCCCTCTTTTTTGGGAACTACGAACAGATTGGAATAAAATCCCATTCCTTGTTCCTTTATTGGAACTGGGTGTATCACTCCCATCTTTAACAGGTCTTCTACACAATGTAAGAATGCCTGTCTCTTTATTTGGTTTGAGGATAAGTGAGACTTGTGGAACCTTCCCCTTGGGGGTAGTTCCTTGAGTTCCAGGAGATAACCTTGAGAAACTATTTCTAGCGCCCAAGGATCCTGAACATCTCTTGCCCAAGCCTGAGCAAAGAGAGAGAGTCTGCCCCCCACCAGATCCGGTCCCGGATCGGGGGCTACTCCTTCATGCTGTCTTGTTAGCAGTGGCAGGCTTCTTGGCCTGCTTACCCTTGTTCCAGCCTTGCATTGGTTTCCAGGCTGGTTTGGGTTGTGAGGCATTACCCTCTTGCTTAGAGGATGCAGAATTAGAGGCTGGTCCATTTCTGCGAAAAGGACGAAAACTAGGCTTATTTTTAGCCTTAAAAGACCTATCCTGTGGCCCTTTCCCCCAGTGATGTCTGAAATAATCTCTTTCAAATCAGGTCCAAATAAAGTTTTACCTTTGAAAGGAATGTTAAGTAATTTTGTCTTGGATGACACATCCGCTGACCAAGACTTTAGCCAAAGCGCTCTGCAAGCCACAATAGCAAACCCTGAATTTTTCGCCGCTAATTTTGCTAATTGCAAAGCGGCATCTAAAATAAAAGAGCTAGCCAATTTAAGTGCGTGAACTCTGTCCATAACCTCCTCATATGGAGTTTCTCTACTGAGCGACTTTTCTAGTTCCTCAAACCAGAACCACGCTGCCGTAGTGACAGGAACAATGCATGAAATTGGTTGTAGAAGGTAGCCTTGCTGTACAAAAATCTTTTTAAGCAAACCTTCCAATTTTTTATCCATAGGATCTTTAAAAGCACAACTATCTTCGATAGGAATAGTAGTGCGTTTGTTTAGAGTAGAAACTGCCCCCTCGACCTTGGGGACTGTCTGCCATAAGTCCTTTCTGGGGTCGACCATAGGAAATAATTTCTTAAATATAGGGGGAGGAACAAAAGGTATGCCAGGCTTTTCCCACTCTTTATTTACTATGTCCGCCACCCGCTTGGGTATAGGAAAAGCGTCGAGGGGCACCGGAACCTCTAGGAACCTGTCCATCTTGCATAATTTCTCTGGAATGACCAAATTTTCACAATCATCCAGAGTAGATAACACCTCCTTAAGCAGTGCGCGGAGATGTTCTAATTTAAATTTAAATGTCACAACATCAGGTTCAGCTTGATGAGAAATTTTTCCTGAATCTGAAATTTCTCCCTCAGACAAAACCTCCCTCATGGCCCCTTCAGATTGGTGTGAGGGTATGACAGAACAATTATCATCAGCGTCCTCTTGCTCTTCAGTGTTTAAAACAGAGCAATCACGCTTTCTCTGATAAGTAGGCATTTTGGATAAAAGATTTGCTATGGAGTTATCCATTACAGCCGTTAATTGTTGCATGGTAATAAGTATTGGCGCACTAGATGTACTAGAGGCCTCCTGCATGGGCAAAACTGGTGTAGACACAGTAGGAGATGATGTAGTATCATGTTTACTCCCCTCATTTGAGGAATCATCTTGGGCAATATCATTATTTGTGGCAGTACTGTCCTTACTTTGTTTGGACGCTATGGCACAATTATCACATAAATTTAAATGGGGAGACACATTGGCTTTCATACATATAGAACATAGCTTATCTGAAGGTACAGACATGTTAAACAGGCTTAAACTTGTCAACAATGCACAAAAAACGTTTTAAAATAAAACCGTTACTGTCACTTTAAATTTCAAACAGAAACACTTTATTACTGAATATGTGAAAAAGTATGAAGGAATTGTTAAAAAATTACCAAATTTTCACCACAGTGTCTTAAAGCCTTAAAAGTATTGCACATAGTATTTCAGAGCTTTAACCCTTAAAATAACGGAACCGGAGCCGTTTTTCAATTTAACCCCTATACAGTCCCAGATACAGTCTTTGCTAAGACCCAACCAAGCCCTGAGGGGAATACGATACCAAATGATGCCTTCTAAAAGCTTTTTCAGAGATTCTTAGATCCTCACACATGCATCTGCATGCCCTGCTCTCAAAAAACAACTGCGCATTAGTGGCGCGAAAATGAGGCTCAGTCTATGACTAGAAAGGCCCCCTGACTGAAAAAGGTGTCCAATACAGTGCCTGCCGTTTTATAAACGTTCGCCAAGATTATAAATGTCAATTGTTAGCCTAAATTTGAATAATATGCACAAATAAAGCAATCGATTTAGCCCATAAAAATGTCTACCAGTTTTTTAGCCCATAATAAGCCCTTTATTCTGTTTGTTTTTGACTAAGAAAATGGCTTACCGGTCCCCATGAGGGGAAATGACAGCCTTCCAGCATTACACAGTCTTGTTAGAAATATGGCTAGTCATACCTTAAGCAGAAAAGTCTGCTAACTGTTTCCCCCAACTGAAGTTACTTCATCTCAACAGTCCTATGTGGAAACAGCAATCGATTTTAGTTACTGTCTGCTAAAATCATCTTCCTCTTACAAACAGAAATCTTCATCCTTTTCTGTTTCAGAGTAAATAGTACATACCAGCACTATTTTAAAATAACAAACACTTGATAGAAGAATAAAAACTACATTTAAACACCAAAAAACTCTTAACCATCTCCGTGGAGATGTTGCCTGTGCAACGGCAAAGAGAATGACTGGGGTGGGCGGAGCCTAGGAGGGATCATGTGACCAGCTTTGCTGGGACTCTTTGCCATTTCCTGTTGGGGAAGAGAATATCCCACAAGTAAGGATGACGCCGTGGACCGGACACACCAATGTTGGAGAAATGGAGCAATTCTATTTGTATGTGCTTAAATTTTTTTATTAGAGCTGGAAACTCCCTGTTGCTCTAACATGCATATGATTTTTTAAAAATTCTATTAGTCACTTAAATATTGAAAAAAAGTGTAAAATGTTAATGGGTGCAGCCATGTTGTAACCTAAGTTTCCTTCCCTGCTGAGCCTATTAGGGACAGTTATTCATGTGTGCAAACTATCGGCTAGATTACGAGTCTTGCGTCATGAGTAAAACAGCAGCGTTAAGCCTCATAACGCTGCTTTTTTACTACCGCTGCTATTACGAGTCTTGAAGGTACAGTTGTCCCGCACACTTTTTTGGCCGTACCGCAAATTACCTTACGCAATTTGCGTATAGTCTTTTTTTCAATGGGACTGCCATTGCGCCGGTATTACAAGCTTTTTTTTTTAGGCCAAAAAGTGAGCGGTACAGCCTATCCCGCAAGATTCGTAACGCATTCTAAAGTCAGTAGTTATGAGTTTTACACTACAAAGCTCATAACTAAAGCGCAAAAAAGTACACTAACACTCATAAACTACCTATTAACCCCTAAACTGAGGCCCTCCCACATCGCAAACACTAAAATAAAATTATTAACCCCTAATCTGCCGCTCCCGACATCACCACCACTAGAATAAACATATTAACCCCTAAACTGTCACACTCCCGCATCGTAAACACTAGTTAAATATTATTAACCCCTAATCTGCTGTCCCTAACATCGCCGCCACCTACCTACATTTATTAACCCCTAATCTGCCGCCCCCAACATCGCCGCCACTATACTAAATGTATTAACCCCTAAACCTAAGTCTAACCCTAACTCTAACACCCACTAACTTATATATAATTAAAATAAATCTAAATAAAACCTACAATTAATAACTAAATAATTCCTATTTAAAACTAAATACTTACCTATAAAATAAACCCTAAACTAGCTACAATATAACTAACAGTTAAATTGTATCTAGATTCGGGTTTATTTTTATTTTATAGGCAAGTTTGTATTTATTTTAACTAGGTAGAATAGTTACTAAATAGTTATTAACTATTTACTAACTACTTAGTTAAAATAAATACAAATTTACCTGTAAAATAAAACCTATCCTAAGTTACACTAACACCTACACTACAATTAAATAACGCCTAGATTTAGAGTTCTGCGGCCAAAGGGGTGCGTTAGCTACGCTGGCTTTTTTCTGGCTGCACCTTTTAAATACCGCTGATATTTAGAGTTCACAGAATGGCTGCGTTAGGCTCCAAAAAAGGAGCGTATAGCATATTTACCGCAACTTCAACTCTCTATACCAGCGGTGCTTACGGACGCGGCCAGCTTCAAAAACGTGCTTGTGCATAATTCCCCCATAGAAAACAATGGGGCTGTTTGAGCTGAAAAAAAAACTAACACCTGCAAAAAAGCCGCGTTCAGCTCCTAACGCAGCCCCATTGTTTGCTATGGGGAAACACTTCCTACGTCTGCACCTAACACTCTAACATGTACCCCGAGTCTAAACACCCCTAACCTTACACTTATTAACCCCTATTCTGCCACCCCCGCTATCGCTGACCCCTGCATATTTTTTTTAACCCCTAATCTGCCGCTCTGTAAACCGCCGCTACTTACATTATCCCTATGTACCCTTAATCTGCTGCCCCTAACACCGCCGACCCCTATATTATATTTATTAACCCCTAATCTGCCCCCCACAACGTCGCCTCCACCTGCCTACACTTATTAACCCCTAATCTGCCGAGCGGACCGCACCGCTATTATAATAAAGTTATTAAACCCTAATCTGCCTCACTCCCACCTCAATAACCCTATAATAAATAGTATTAACCCCTAATCTGCCCTCCCTAACATCGCCGACACCTAACTTCAAACATTAACCCCTAATCTGCCGACTGGAGCTCACCGCTATTCTAATAAATGTATTAACCCCTAAAGCTAAGTCTAACCCTAACACTAACACCCCCCTAAGTTAAATATAATTTAAATCTAACGAAATAAATGAACTCTTATTAAATAAATTATTCCTATTTAAAGCTAAATACTTACCTGTAAAATAAATCCTAATATAGCTACAATATAAATTATAATTATATTATAGCTATTTTAGGATTTATATTTATTTTACAGGTAACTTTGTATTTATTTTAACCAAGTACAATAGCTATTAAATAGTTAAGAACTATTTAATAGCTAAAATAGTTAAAATAATTACAAAATTACCTGTAAAATAAATCCTAACCTAAGTTACAATTAAACCTAACACTACACTATCAATAAATTAATTAAATAAAATACCTACAATTACCTACAATTAAACCTAACACTACACTATCAATAAATTAATTAAATACAATATCTACAAATAAATACAATTAAATAAACTAACTAAAGTACAAAAAATAAAAAAGAACTGTTACAAAAAAAAAAAAATATTTACAAACATTAGAAAAATATTACAACAATTTTAAACTAATTACACCTACTCTAAGCCCCCTAATAAAATAACAAAGACCCTCAAAATAAAAAAATTCCCTACCCTATTCTAAATTACTAAAGTTCAAAGCTCTTTTACCTTACCAGCCCTGAACAGGGCCCTTTGCGGGGCATGCCCCAAGAAATTCAGCTCTTTTGCCTGTAAAAAAACACATACAATACCCCCCCAACATTACAACCCACCACCCACATACCCCTAATCTAACCCAAACCCCCCTTAAATAAACCTAACACTAAGCCCCTGAAGATCTTCCTACCTTATCTTCACCTCACCGGGTATCACCGATCGGTCCTGGCTCCAAAATCTTCATCCAACCCAAGAGGGGGCTGGCGATCCATAATCCTGCGGCTGAAGAGGTCCAGAAGAGGCTCCAAAGTCTTCATCCTATCCGGGAAGAAGAGGCGATCCAGACCGGCAACCATCTTGATCCAAGCAGCATCTTCTATCTTCATCCGATGAGGAACGGCTCCATCGTGAAGACCTCCAGCGCGGACCAATCTTCTTCCGACGACGTCCAACTGAAGAATGACGGTTCCTTTAAGGGACGTCATCCAAGATGGCGTCCCTCGAATTCCGATTGGCTGATAGGATTCTATCAGCCAATCGGAATTAAGGTAGGAAAATTCTGATTGGCTGATGGAATCAGCCAATCAGAATCAAGTTCAATCCGATTGGCCGATTCGATCAGCCAATCAGATTGAGCTCGCATTCTATTGGCTGATCGGAACAGTTAATTTATTTTGTTAGATTTAAATTATATTTAATTTAGGGGGTGTTAGTGTTAGGGTTAGACTTAGCTTTAGGGGTTAATACATTTATTAGAATAGCGGTGAGCTCCAGTCGGCAGATTAGGGGTTAATGTTTGAAGTTAGGTGTCGGCGATGTTAGGGAGGGCAGATTAGGGGTTAATACTATTTATTATAGGGTTATTGAGGCGGGAGTGAGGCAGATTAGGGTTTAATAACTTTATTATAATAGCGGTGCGGTCCGCTCGGCAGATTAGGGGTTAATAAGTGTAGGCAGGTGGAGGCGACGTTGAGGGGGGCAGATTAGAGGTTAATAAATATAATATAGGGGTCGGCGGTGTTAGGGGCAGCAGATTAGGGGTACATAAGGATAACGTAGGTAGCGGCGCTTTGCGGTCGGCAGATTAGGGGTTAATTATTGTAGGTAGCTGGCGGCGACGTTGTGGGGGGCAGGTTAGGGGTTAATAAATATAATATAGGGGTCGGCGGTGTTAGGGGCAGCAGATTAGGGGTACATAAGTATAACCTAGGTGGCGGTCGGCAGATTAGGGGTTAAAAAAATTTAATAGAGTGGCGGCGATGTGGGGGGACCTCGGTTTAGGGGTACATAGGTAGTTTATGGGTGTTAGTGTACTTTAGAGCACAGTAGTTAAGAGCTTTATAAACCGGCGTTAGCCCAGAAAGCTCTTAACTACTGACTTTTTTCTGCGGCTGAAGTTTTGTCATTAGATTTCTAACGCTCACTTCAGCCACGACTCTAAATACCGGAGTTAGAAAGATCCCATTGAAAAGATAGGATACGCAATTAACGTAAGGGGATCTCCGGTATGGAAAAGTCGCGGCTGAAAAGTGAGCGTTAGACCCTTTAATGACTGACTCCAAATACCAGAGGGCGGTAAAAACCAGCGTTAGGAGCCTCTAACGCTGGTTTTGATGGCTACCGCCCAACTCTAAATCTAGGCCTAAATTAGCTAAATTAAATATAATTAGCTAAATTAAATACAAATACCTAAATTACAAAAAAAACAAAACACTAAATTACACAAAATAAAAAACAAATTACAAAATATTTAAATTAATTACACCTAATCTAATAGCCCTATCAGAATAAAAAAAAAAACCCTAGCCTAAATTAAACTACCAATAGCCCTTAAAAAGGCCTTTTGCGGGACATTGCCCCAAAGAAATCAGCTCTTTTACCTGTAATAAAAAATACAAACAACCCACCACCCATACAACCTACCTCCCAAATAAAACCCTAACTAAAAGAACCTAAGCTCCCCATTGCCCTTAAAAGGGCATTTAGCTCTTTTGCCGCCCAAACCCTCATCTAAGAAATAAAACCCACCCAATAAACCCTTACAAAAACCTAACCCTAACCCTTGAAGATCCACTTAGTTTTCAGGAGCCGACATCCATCCTCATCAAAGCGGAAAGAAGTCCTCAACGAATCTGGGAGATGTCTTCATCCAAGCCGGGTGAAGTGGTCCTCCAGACGGGCAGAAGTCTTCATCCAGACGGCATCTTCTATCTTCATCCACCCGGCACGGAGCACCCTCTTCTGCCGACGACTACCCGACGAATGAAGGTTCCTTTAAGAGACTTTTTCTCAGCCGGCTCTCCCCATTAATGTCTAT
Organism: Bombina bombina; assembly: GCF_027579735.1. NCBI lineage: Eukaryota > Metazoa > Chordata > Amphibia > Anura > Bombinatoridae > Bombina > Bombina bombina. The sequence continues at coordinate 157,911,665 of NC_069509.1, forward strand.
GGGGAAATCGTGTACAAGCACGTACAACCAGCTCACCACTGACTTAAGCAGCGCTGGTATTGAAGTGCGCTATGGAGCTCAATTTTGCTCTACGCTCACTTCTTGTCTCTTAATGCCAGGTTTATAAAAACCTGTAATACCAGCGCTGTAGGTAAGTGACAGGTGACAATAACATGCAAGTTAGTACCGCACCCCTCATAACGCAAAACTCGTAATCTAGCCGTATGACTTTGTGGAATATAGCTGTGTTAAAGCTGAAGTCTGACTTCCACTTTTAATAGGAAATGGAAAACCTACAATTTCTCCAACATTGGTGTGTCCGGTCCACGGTGTCATCCATTACTTGTGGGATATTCTCCTCCCCCACAGGGAAAGGCAAGGAGAGCACACAGCAAGAGCTGTCCATATAGTCCCTCCCAGGCTCCGCCCCCACAGTCATTCTCCTTGCCGCTCTGAACAAGTAGCATCTCCTCGGGGATGGTGAGGAGTTTGTGGTGTTTAGTTGTAGTTTTTTATTCTTCTATCAAGAGTTTGTTATTTTAAAATAGTGCTGGTATGTACTATTTACTCTGAAAAAGAAAGAGATGAAGATTTCTGTTTGTGAGAGGATTATGATTTTAGCAGACAGTAACTAAAATCGTTTGCTGTTTCCACATAGGACTGTTGAGATGAAGTAACTTCAGTTGGGGGAAACAGTTAGCAGACTTTTCTGCTTAAGGTATGACTAGCCATATTTCTAACAAGACTGTGTAATGCTGGAAGGCTGTCATTTTCCCCTCATGGGGATCGGTAAGCCATTTTCTTAGTCTCAAACAGAATAAAGGGCTTATTATGGGCTATAAACTGGTAGACACTTTTAGGGGCTAAATCGATTGCTTTATTTAAGTATTATATGCAGTTTGAAGTTGTATTTCACACTTTTATAACATTGGGGAACGTTTTTAGCACCAGGCACTTGTTAAGACACCTTCCCAGTCAGGAAGGGCCTTTCTCTGTAGTAGGCAGAGCCTCATTTTCGCGCCATTACTGTGCAGTTAATTTTGAGTTCAGTACATGCAGCTGCATGTTTGAGGGTCTGGAATCCACTAAAAACGTTCCTAGAAGGCTTCATTTGGTATCATATACCCCCCTGGGATTGGTGAAGTTGCAGCAAAGGCTGTGGCTGGGACTGTAAGGGGGTTAAAATTAAAAACGGCTCCGGTTTCCACATTTTAAGGGTTAACAGCTTGGAAATTGGGGTGCAATACTTTGAATGTATTAAGACACTGTGGTGAAAATTTGGTAAAGATTGGATAATTCCTTCATAGTTTTTCACATATTCAGTAATAAAGTGTGCCCTGTTTAACATTTAAAGAGACAGTAACGGTTTTGTTTTAAAACGGTTTTTGTGCTTTATTAACCAGTTTAAGCCTGTTTAACATGTCTGTACCTTCAGATAGATCATGTTCTGTATGTATGGTAGCCAATGGGGTTCCCCCTTCAAATATAGTGTGATAATTGTGCCATTGCGTCCAAACAAAGTAAGGACAGAACTGTCACAAATTGTAAAGTTGCCCAGGATGATTCCTCAGATGAAGGAAGTAGACATAATTCTACATCATCTCCTTCTGTGTCTATACCAGTTATGCCCGCGCAGGCGACCCCTAGTACTTCTAGCGCGCCAATGCTTGTTACTATGCAGTAATTGACGGCAGTAATGGATAACTCCATAGCTAATATTTTATCCAAAATGCCAGCATTTCAGAGAAAGCGCGATTGCTCTGTTTTAAACACTGTAGAGCAGGAGGGCGCTGATGATAATTTTTCTGTCATACCCTCACACCAATCTGAAGTGGCAGTGAGGGAGGGTTTGTCAGATGGGGAAATTTCTGATACAGGAAGAATTTCTCAGCAGGCAGAACCTGATGTTGTGACATTTAAATTTAAATTAGAGCATCTCCGTGCATTACTTAAGGAGGTGCTATCTACTCTGGATGATTGTGACAATCTGGTCAACCCAGAAAAATTGTGCAAGATGGACAGTTCCTTGAGGTCCCGGTGCACCCTGATGCTTTTCCGATACCTAAACGGGTGGCGGACATAGTGAATAAGGAGTGGGAGAAGCCAGGCATACCTTTTTGTCCCTCCTCCTATATTTAAGAAATTGTTCCCTATGGTCGACCCCAGGAAGGACACATGGCAAACAGTTCCTAAGGTCGAGGGGGAGTTTTCTACTCTAGCCAAGCGCACGACCATTCCTATTGAGGACAATTGTGCTTTCAAAGATCCTATGGATAAAAAATTGGAGGGTTTGCTTAAAAAGATTTTTGTACAGCAAGGTTACCTCCTTCAACCTATTTCGTGCATTATTCCTGTCACTACAGCGGCGTGGTTCTGGTTCGAGGAACTGGAAAAGTCGCTCAGTAGGGAGACTCCGTATGAGGAAGTCATGGACAGAATTTACGCACTTAAGTTAGCTAATTCCTTTATTTTAGACGCTGCTTTGCAGTTAGCGAGGTTAGCGGCAAAAAATTCAGGGTTTACAATTGTGGCGCGCAGAGCGCTCTGGCTAAAGTCTTGGTCGGCGGATGTATCTTCCAAGACAAAATTGCTTAATACCCCTTTCAAAGGTATGACCCCTTTTGGGCCAGAATTGAAAGAGATTATTTCAGTCATCACTGGGGGAAAGGGCCATGCCCTCCCACAAGATAAACCTTTCAAGGCTAAGAATAAGTCCAATTTTCGTTCCTTTCGCAATTTCAGGAACGGACCGGCTTCCAACTCGACAGCCTCTAGACAAGAGGGTAACGCTTCCCAGACTAAACCAGCTTGGAAATCAATGCAAGGCTGGAACAAGGGTAAACAGGCCAAGAAACCTGCTGCTGCTACCAAGACAGCATGAAGAGGTAGCCCCCGATCCGGAACCGGATCTAGTAGGGGGCAGACTCTCTCTCTTTGCTCAGGCTTGGGCAAGAGATGTTCAGGATTCCTGGGCACTAGAAATAGTCTCTCAGGGTTATCTTCTAGAATTCAAGGAACTACCCCCAAGGGGAAGGTTCCACATGTCTCACTTATCTTCAAACCAAGTAAAGAGACAGGCATTCTTACATTGTGCAGAAGACCTGTTAAAGATGGGAGTGATACTCCCAGTTCCAACTGTGGAAAAAGGTCAGGGGTTTTACTCAAATCTGTTTGTAGTTCCCAAAAAAAGAGGGAACTTTCAGACCAATTCTGGATTTAAAAATTCTAAACAAATTTCTCAGAGTGACATCGTTCAAAATGGAAACTATTCGAACGATTTTACCTACAATCCAGGAGGGTCAATTTATGACTACCGTGGATCTAAAGGATGCGTATCTGCATATTCCTATCCACAAAGATCATCATCAGTTCCTAAGGTTCGCCTTTCTGGACAAACATTACCTATTGTGGCTCTCCCATTCGGACTAGCCACTGCTCCAAGGATTTTCACAAAGGTGCTTGGGTCCCTTCTAGCGGTTCTAAGACCCAGGGGCATTGCAGTGGCACCTTACTTGGACGAAATCCTAATTCAAGCGTCTTCTCTTTCAAAGACAAAGGCTCACACAGACATTGTTCTAGCCTTTCTCAGATCTCACGGGTGGTAGGTGAACATAGAAAAAAGTTCCCCGTCTCCGTCAACAATAGTCCCTTTCTTGGGAACAATAATAGATTCTTTAGAAATGAAGATTTTCCTGACAGATGTCAGAGTCAAAGCTTCTAAACGCTTGTCAAGTTCTTCACTCTGTTCTACGGCCTTCCATAGCTCAGTGCATGGAAGTAGTAGGGTTGATGGTTGCAGCAATGGACATAGTTCCTTTTGCGCGAATTCATCTAAGACCATTACAACTGTGCATGCTCAAACAGTGGAATGGGGACTATACAGACTTGTCTCCAGTGATTCAAGTAGATCAGAAGACCAGAGACTCACTCCGTTGGTGGCTGACTCAGGATCACCTGTCCCAGGGAATGAGCTTCCGCAGACCAGAGTGGGTCATTGTCACGACCGACGCCAGTCTATTAGGCTGGGGCGCGGTCTGGGATTCCCTGAAAGCTCAGGGTTTATGGTCTCGGGAAGAGTCTCTTCTCCCGATAAACATCCTGGAACTGAGAGCGATATTCAATGCTCTCCGGGCTTGGCCTCAACTAGCAAAGGCCAGATTCATAAGATTCCAATCAGACAACATGACGACTGTTGCTTACTTCAACCATCAGGGGGGAACAAGGAGTTCCCTGGCGATGAGAGAGGTGACCAAGATCATCAAATGGGCGGAGGATCACTCCTACCACCTGTCTGTGATCCACATCCCAGGAGTGGAAAACTGGGAGGCGGATTATCTGAGTCGTCAGACCTTTCATCCGGGGGAGTGGGAACTCCACCCGGAGGTGTTTGCCCAGTTGACCCAATTATGGGGCATTTCAGACATGGATCTGATGGCGTCTCATCAGAACTTCAAGGTTCCTTGCTACGGGTCCAGATCCAGGGATCCCAAGGCGACTCTAGTGGATGCATTAGTGGCGCCTTGGACTTTCAACCTAGCTTATGCGTTTCCACCGTTCCTTCTCATTCCCAGGCTGGTAGCCAGGATCAAACAGGAGAAGGCCTCGGTGATTTTGATAGCTCCTGCGTGGCCACGCAGGACTTGGTATGCAGACCTGGTGAATATGTCATCGGCTCCACCATGGAAGCTACCTTTGAGACAGGATCTTCTAGTACAAGGTCCATTCGAACATCCAAATCTAGTTTCTCTCCAGCTGACTGCTTGGAAATTGAAAGCTTGATTTTGTCTAAGCGTGGGTTTTCGGATTCTGTGATAGATACTCTGGTACAAGCCAGAAAACCTGTGACTAGAAAGATTACCATAAAATACGGAAAAGATATATCTGTTGGTGTGAATCCAAGGGATTCTCATGGAGTAAGATTAAAATTCCTAGGATGCTTTCCTTTCTCCAAGAAGTTTGGATAAGGGATTATCAGCGAGTTCTCTAAAAGGACAGATTTCTGCTTTATCTGTCTTGTTACACAAACGACTGGCAACTGTGCCAGATGTTCAAGCTTTTGTTCAGGCTTTGGTCAGGATCAAGCCTGTTACAGACCCTTGACTCCTCCCTGGAGTCTAAATTTGGTTCTTTCAGTTCTTCAAGGGGTTCCGTTTGAACCCTTACATTCCATAGATATCAAGTTGTTATCTTGGAAAGTTCTGTTTTTGGTTGCTATTCTTCTGCTAGAAGCGTTTCTGAATTATCTGCTCTGCAGTGTAATCCGCCCTATCTGGTGTTCCATTCAGATAAGGTTGTTTTGCGTACTAAACCTGGTTTCCTTCCAAAGGTTGTTTCCAACAAGAATATTAACCAGGAAATAGTTGTGCCTTCTTTGTGTCCGAATCCAGTTTCAAAGAAGGAACGCTTGTTACACAATTTAGATGTAGTCCGTGCTTTAAAGTTCTATTTAGAAGCAACAAAGGATTTCAGACAAACGTCTTCTCTGTTTGTAGTTTATTCTGGCAAGAGGAGAGGTCAAAAAAGCTACTGCTACCTCTCTTTCCTTTTGGCTGAAAAGCATCATACGATTGGCTTACGAGACTGCCGGACGGCAGCCTCCTGAACGAATCACAGTTCACTCTACTAGGGCTGTGGCTTCCACATGGGCCTTCAAGAACGAGGCTTCTGTTCATCAGATATGTAAGGCAGCGACCTGGTCTTCTCTGCACACTTTGTCCAAATTCTACAAATTTGATACTTTTGCTTCTTCGGAGGCTATTTTTGGGAGAAAGGTTTTGCAAGCCGTGGTGCCTTCTGTTTAGGTAACCTGATTTGCTCCCTCCCTTCATCCGTGTCCTAAAGCTTTGGTATTGGTTCCCACAAGTAATGGATGACACCGTGGACCGGACACACCAATGTTGGAGAAAACAGAATTTATGCTTACCTGATAAATTACTTTCTCCAACGGTGTGTCCGGTCCACGGCCCGCCCTGGTTTTTTAATCAGGTTTGAAGAATTTCTTTCTCTATACACTACAGTCACCACGGCACACTATAGTTTCTCCTTTTTTTCTCCTAACCGTCGGTCGAATGACTGGGGGGGCGGAGCCTGGGAGGGACTATATGGACAGCTCTTGCTGTGTGCTCTCCTTGCCTTTCCCTGTGGGGGAGGAGAATATCCCACAAGTAATGGATGACACCGTGGACCGGACACACCGTTGGAGAAAGTAATTTATCAGGTAAGCATAAATTCTGTTTTTTAGAATGAAATAACAGAAAAAGAAATAATGAAAGTAGATTGCAAAGCTTTTTTACTACATATAATTTAACATTTTAAAATACAATTTAAAAAAAACTTAAAGGAACAGTCTACTACAGATTTTTTTTTTTTAAAGCGAGATAATCCCTTTATTACCCATTTCACAGTTTTGCGTAACCAACATGGTTATATTATCCTATGAAGTTGTTCGGACCATGACTACATTAGTTTTTGTTCCTTACACGGACTGCAGTTGTAGCGTTAGCTCTTTTGGTTCGCATTAATACCGCATGTCCGTTTTAGGACATTATATGCTTCATATGATATACTGTTCCTCATAACAACTGATCTTATACAGCTCTGTTCTAATTTTCAGTTTTTAATTTTCATACTTTATACCTATATTTGTATGGACTTTTTTTTACTTCTCTGTATTTATATGTATCAATATATATTTGTTGTACTTTAATATTTCACATAGGTTGTTATCCTGTGCGCTTAGGTCTTTTCCTTTTTTTATATATACGTTTTACCTCTGGAAGAGTGTTTGGGGGTACATCTTCCGTTTTCTGACAGCACGGATACTGTTTATGTTGCATTAAATAACGATTTTTATTCCCATTATTACTTTCATTGGGCATCTTAGCGCAGTTCCAGAGGTGTGGTCTTTTACCACATCTCTCTTTGCTTTTCCTTTTAACAGGGTTATATTAATATACTTTTTACCTCTGTGATTACCGTGTATCTAAGCCTCGGTAGACTGCCCCCTTATCTCAGCTCTTTTAAGAGACTTGCATTTTAGCCAATCAGTGCAGACTCACAAATAACTCCACATGAGTGAGCACAATGTTAACAATATGACACACATGAACTAGCAGTGTCTAACTGTGGCAAACTGTCAAAATGCACTGAGATAAGAGGCGGTACAACAGATTAGAAATTAACATATGAGCCTACGTAGGTTTAGCTTTCAACAACATATACCAAGAGAACAAAGCAAAAGTTGTTTAAAATTGCATGCCCTATCTTAATCATGAAAGTTTAATTTTGACTAGACTGTCTCTTTAACGTCCTTTTAGCCTTTTATTATGTAGCCTTTTATTATGCAACAATGTTTGTAACATGCTTATATAGTATTGTTTTCATATGCAGTTTAATTTCCCTTTAATCATCCAAAAGTAAAACTTGTGTTATCAACAGATTGTTAGAACAAAATCTTGCATTTAAAGGGATAGTAAACACCAAAAATGTTATTGTTTAAAAAGATAGATAATCCCTTTATGTACCATTCCCCAGTTTTGCATAACCAACACTGTTATAGAAATATACTTGTTACCTCTGTAATTACCTTGTGTCTAAGCTTATGGTGACTGCCTCCTTATCTAAGATCTTTTGACAGACTTGCATTTCAGGCAATTAGTGCTGACTCTTAAATAACTTCACGTGCATGAGCACAGTTTTATCTATATGAAACACATGAACTAACACCCTCTAGCTGTGAAAAACTGTCAAATGTATTTAGATGAGAGGCGGCCTTCAAGGGTTTATAAATTAGCATATGATACTACCTAGGTTTAGCTTTCAACTAAGAATACACAGAAAATAAAGCAAATTTGATGATAAAAGTAAATTAGAAAGTTGTTTAAAATTACATGCCCTATCTGAATCATGAAAATTTAATTTCGACTTTACTATCCCTTCAAGCCTTATTACCAACTTGAACTAAATGAAATGTATGTTGTTTATAAAATATATATTTAAGTGTATTTGTTCTCTAATCGTTCTAAGTACAGTCTTATTCATTTGCCCTTGAAATTCTAACGTGGATGCAGTAGACTAAGACTTATATCATACAGAATTATAAATACTTTTTTTTTTTTTTCTCAAACCATAGTTACAAAGAACAAAAGATTCTTGCTTCAAAATTGACATTTAATGAGCTGTGAGAAATTTATTACAAGAGCTAAATGTATGACTTTGGTCCACAGTAATTAGCTGTGTAGATACTTCAAGATGCATGCTAGTCTGTAGAACCTATTACTGCTCAGACTTAATAAAATATGCAATTACACTGAAGAAGAAAGATAGGAAACACACATTAAAAGGATCTAATTTAACTATTAATTTTAGAACTTCAATTTTTTGGAATGTGTACAAACATCAAGTTATTTTTTTTAAGATTCTGCCAAGAATATTGGCTTAATTACAAAGTTGTGCTAATCTGTTGAAAACAGAGAGATTGAAGATATAAGATGGGCATTAATTGACTGTTGTAGGCAAATAACCATTTTTTAATCTTCTAAAATGCAGCATATTGTTGTCAACTTGCCATTAATGTTTAAAGTACAGTAGCGCATTAGTTACATGTAATAAAACTGAAATTATTTTTGTTCCATTGAAAAGAAGATATTTTAAAATGTATTACACTTTGGACGAGATTAAGAGTGGTGTGCAACAGTTGCAAGCAAATGAAAAGGGATTTATTGCAGCTCTTTGCACACGTCGGAAGTACCATGGTATTACGAGTTGAATGTAAACACGTTTGCTTGAGTGCAATTGAATTTAACGCGTCAGAATAGCGCAACTTCAGAGCTTTGATTAACTGTTACACGAGACAATAAAGTTGTACGAAAGACATAAAAAATACATTTTAAAGTACAGTCACACTTAATATCTAATACAAATTATTTTAAAAAATTGCATAAAATTGTTGTAAGGGCTTAAAGATATGAGGTATCAGGTGTTGGATAGGAAAAATCAAAATTAAACTTTCATGATTCAGATAGAGCCTACAATTTTAAACAACTTTGCAATTTACTTCCATTAACAAAATGTGCACAGACTTTTTATATTTACACTTTCTGAGTCACCAGCTCCTACTGAGCATGTGCAAAAATAAGTGTGTATGCATTTGTGAATGGCTGATGGCTGTCACATGGTACATGTATGCATTTGTGAATGGCTGATGACTGTCACATGGTACAGGGGGAGGGGAAAAGACATAACTTTTAAAATTGTCAGAAAAAAAATCTACTTCTAATTGGAAGTTCAGACTAAGTGCTATTGCATTGTCTTGTTACCTTGCATTTGTTGATTATGCAAATCTACTGTGTTGACTGGTCCTTTAACTTCTATTTTCAAATGTGCTTTGTTCTCTGGGTATCCCTTGTTGAAAATAATACACACATATCCTACACTAGTGGGAGCTGCTGCTGATTGGTGCCTGCACACATTTGTCTCTTGTGATTGGCTAACTAGATGTGTTCAGCTAGCTGCCAGTAGTGCAATGCTGTTCCTTCTGCAAAGGATAACAAGAGAATGAAGCAAATTTGATAATAAAAGTAAATGTGAAAGTTGTTTGAAATTGTATGTTCTATCTTAATCATGAAAGAAAATTTTAGGGTTTCCTGTCCCGTTACCATAGAGATACATACATTCACATGTCTAAATATGTAATTTATTTGTGTTCCTCTTTCTTCTCCAGTCTTCCTTTGGTTTGAGTAAAGCATCCCCATCCATGCTAGTGACTTCATTAAAGACTCTCATAATAGACCCCTCTGGATACCCTCCCGTGCTCTTAATTTAGATATCAATATTTTGCTCTCTGTCAGGTATACCTCATTTTTTTAACAATTCCTCCTGATTCTTAAGAACTGGAATTTGGCCACCCCATAATTCATGTGATGGGGATGACAACTTTTAGTGTGTAGTAATGCTTTGCCCATAATCGGTTTAGTATATAGGGAGGATGTGATCATCCCCAAGGCACTGTCACCCTCCAAAGTTACATATAAATAAGGAATATTAGTTTTGTTAACATAGTAACATAGTAGATGAGGTTGAAAAAAGATCGAAGTCCATCGAGTTCAACCTATACAAATCTAAAATATATACAAAAAGCTCCAGTTAAGCTTAAATAATCCCACTAAAAGGTGACCCATTTAATACTAGCAATCATATCCATGAATTTTGTTTATAGACAGAAATGTATCCAAATAAATTTTAAATGTATCTAGGGTATTGGCATTCACTACCTCCTTTGGTAATGAGTTCCAAAATTTTATTGGTCTTACAGTGAAAAAACGTTTCCGTTGCAGGAGATTAAATCTCCTTTCCTCCAACCTTAAATTGTGACCTCTGGTCACAAACAATTTTCTTGGAATAAACAGCGCTTCTGCCATCTCTGTATATGGGCCTTGAATATATTTATATAAATAATCATTTCACCTCTTAAGCCCCTTTTTTCTAAAGAAAACAGACCCAGTTTGGCTAACCTCTCCTCATAGGTTATATTCTCCAATCCCCTTATTAGCTTTGTGAATTGAAAAGCCTACTTGATTGTCATTAAGGAAATTGTTCACTTTCTTCCTCAGTTCCAGACCAAATGAACAGCAGGTTATCAATATACCTTATGCACCCTACTATAGTACCCATAAGGGGATTTCTATCTGCATAGACGTGAGACAGATCCCACCAACCCATAAAAAAATTGGCACAAAAAGATTGGCCCCATAGCAGTCCCACGTCACTGCAGATAGTAACCCTGGTCAAACTCAAAATAGTTATGAACCAGTAAACAGCACAGGACCCTTAATATATATGTTTTCATTGTGCATCCATAGTCACTGAATAAGTCCAACATATACTCAATAGACTGATTACATTTGTCAGTATTTATTTGTTTCCTTTAAATTTATTTTTTGGCTTAATACTTACCTTAACATGCTCTGGAAAAAATGTTGTTCCCTGAACATCTCTAATGATATGTTTAGTTTTTAGAAATGTGCAGGGAAGAAAATTTAGTTTTGAAGGAAATTTGTTTCCTCGAATATTCATTCCATGCACTGTTCGGTTTTCATGAAGCTTAAGCCGAAATGAAAATCCTATTTTCTTTAAAGATTTACATTTGTTTTCATTGAAAAGTTCACCTGTCGCTACATACTTAGCCTAACACACTCTGGAGAGCGAGCTGACTCGTTCCTCTTCTTGCCAGAGCCCTGGCTATGCTAACAGGAGGCTTAGCAGTTCAGCTCCAGAACCTGCACTAAAGTTAGCCCAGACAGGGACCTCGCAAGAAGAGGATCGGGTTAGTGAGCTCTCCAGAGCACCTTAAAGGGATAGTCTAGGCCAAAATAAACTTTCATGATTCAGATAGAGCATGTAATTTTAAACAATTTTCCAATTTACTTTTATCACCAATTTTGCTTTGTTCTCTTGGTATTCTTAGTTGAAAGCTTAACCTAGGAGGTTCATATGCTAATTTCTTAGACCTTGAAGGCCACCTTTTTTAAGAATGCATTTTAACATTTTTTCACCACTAGAGGGTGTTAGTTCACGTATTTCATATAGATAGCACTGTGCTCGTGCACGTGAAGTTATCTGGGAGCAGGCACTGATTGGCTAAACTGCAAGTCTGTCAAAAGAACTGAAATAAAGGGGCAGTTTGCAGAGGCTTAGATACAAGATAATCACAGAGGTTAAAAGTATATTATTGTAACTGTTGGTTATGCAAAACTGGGAAATGGGTAATAAAGGGATTATCTATCTTTCAAAACAATAGCAATTCTGGTGTAGACTGTCCCTTTAAGGTAATTATTAAACTATATTACAGCTAAATATATTAGTTCACAAGGATTCTACCTACTCATCAATATCCACTAGTATAATAGCAAGTTTAACATGGATTATATATTTATATGAATTGAAGATAAGCTAATAGCACAAATGTACAAAATAGTTCTACTTACAAAAAGTTTATGAATTGGTTACCTGACATGTTTTGTTGATGAGTACTTTGCCAAAAAATACAACATGAAAATAAGAGTTAATTTAGATTTAGCAAAATAGTTTAACAAAAACATTAAAAGCTCAAAAACGTCAAGCAAGCGGTACATGATTGGAACTCATATCATAGACAAACAGGCCCATTTATCAAAGGGCTCGCGGACCTGATCCGACACTGCGGATCAGGTCCGCAAGACCTCGCTAAATGCGGAGAGCAATACGCTCTCCGCATTTAACATTGCACCAGTAGCTCACAAGAGCTGCTGGTGCAACGCCGCCCCCTGCTGACTCGCGGCCAATCGGCCACCAGCAGGGGGTGTCAATCAACCCGATCATATTCGATCGGGTTGATTTCAGGCGATTCCTGTCCGCCTGCTCAGAGCAGGCGGACAGGGTTATGGAGCAGCGGTCTTTGTAACCGCTGCTTCATAAGTTGTGTTTCTGGCGAGTCTTCAGACTCGCCAGAAACACGGCCCTTCAAGCTCTGTACGGAGCTTGATAAATGGGCCTGAATGAGTTCCAGGTTTTTCAGTCCCTCAAAAAAAACCCCCCACTCTCATGCACAAATTGTGTGTGTGTGTATATATATATATATATAGCACCAAGAGAATTAAAAAGCGCTGGATAGTCTATTCTTTAGTTTTATTAATAGGAGGACACCCAGTACTTCCAACAGCAGCTGCTACCTATGGAGTATGTTGTGTACAGCCTCTCTATAGTACACTCAATACTGGAAAAGAAATATATTACAAGTGTGTGGAGAGCGCTTTGTTTGAAAATACCTTGGTTCTTTGCTCTATTAATTTCACAAAAACCAATATGTGTATTGTCTAAGTGTCACATCTAAATACCAAACATACGGCTAGATTACGAGTTGTGTGTTAAGGTAAAAAAGCAGCATTAACAGGTCCTAACATTGCTTTTTTACACCTGCTGCTATTACGAGTCTTGCAGGTATAGGTGTACCGCACACTTCTTTGGCCTTACCGCAAAACGACTTACGTAAACTTCGTAAAGTCTTTTTTCTATGGGACTTCCATAGCGCTGGTATTACAAGTATGTCCCGGGAGGCCAAAAAGTGAGCGGTACACCCTCTACCTCCAAGATCCCTAACGCATATTAAAGTTAGTAGTTAAGAGTTTTATGGTACAACGCCATAACATAAAACTCATAACTAAAGTGCTAAAAAGTACACTAACACCCATAAACTACCTATTAACCCCTAAACCGAGGCCCTCCCGCATCGCAAACACTAAAATAACATTTTTAATCCCTAATCTGCTGCTCCGGATACCGCCGCCAACTACATTATATTTATGAACGCCTAATCTGCTGCCCCCAACATCGCTGACACCTATATTATATTTATTAACCCTTAATCTGCCGCCCCCAATGTCGCCGCCACCTACCTACACTTATTAACCCCTAATCTGCCGCTCCGGATATCGCTGCCACTATAATAAACATATTAACCCATAAACTGCCGCACTCCCGCCTTGCAAACATTAGTTAAATATTCTGCAGATGTAAAAGATAAAAAAAGAAGGCGCCACCATAGTGCACAATCAGATGATTAAAACACGCCAAATGTACAAGTAAGACCGTACTTACAAGCTGTATGACACTTGAGAAGTGTCACAAATGCCTTCTGGACTGTTAGGAGTCGTCCAGCTAACTCACACTGGTGGATATCGGAGTAGCTCTGGAGTGTAGGAGCGGCGATAGGCAAACAGCATGTAGTATCCAGCCACAGGCTTTTCACAGAGCCGGATCGTCTAATACTAGTCCACTGATAATAGTAGATACACTAGTAATAGTAGATACACTAGTGGATACAATGTATCAAATGGATCAAAATGTTGAATTAAAATGTGAAGTATATGAATGAATAAAAGATGATGATTCGTGGCAAAAGTCTTGAAAAGCAAACAGACTTTATTTGGAGTATAGCAGCACAACGTTTCTCGGTCTCTCCTGACCGTTTCCTCAGGTGCAATATACAAAATAATTAAAACCACGAACTTTTATTGCCGAGTTTTCGGCGTCTTCTAGAATGAACAGCGCATGCGTGGAGGTGTGACCACTACTAGAGCTACCATTAGTTATCATTGTCCAATGCTAGAAGGGATGATGTTCAAGCCTCTGTATGATATAGACAGCGTGAGTAGAAAACTGTCACTAGTGTCAGACATACAAAATCAAACCGTGCAGGGTTATATTAACCGAGCATATTTATGGAACATATATAAAGTATATATAGATCCAATAAGTATATGTCTATATATAAAGTATAAATACGATATATAAAAATAAATAGTTTATATATAAAAATTTCCAATGGGAAGCTCTTAGTGGTGACACCCATCGCACAAACTTAAAACCAAACATTAAGCAGGTAAAGCTAGAATATCTGTCAGTCTAGATACAAATAATATATTATTCACTTGATACTACAACATAAAACTGTATATAGCAGCCTCATGTAGGAAGCCTATGTTTATATTTCTAAAACATAGATAAAATTGAAAGTATACACGCAAATCCAACACAATCAGTTGTGAAACTAAATAAATAAATAAATGAGTGCAGATAAAACCTACTTATAAAACATATTTACAAAATAAATTATATATATAAAAAAAAGGCATAAATACACATATGCAAGTACACGTCTGTATCGCGTGTTAAATATCTAACTATACAAGCATATATGCACACATACACGTCTCATATCTCATGAGTATGGCTGAAACCACAACCCAAAAGGCATCACACATGAAATACGATATATCTGTCAAATGCCAGTCATGTAATATCTGTATTAGTTGGCATTGGGTATAATAAATTTCCCATAAGGCAATAGTGGTGGAAGTATCCATAAAGATTCCATCAATGTAATCAACATAATATATAGTAAAATATATTAAAAAAGGATGAATATAATAATCAGAATCTTGTAAAAAAATTGGAAACAATTAGTTAAAAGCTGCCATATCAATATTGGCATTGAGACCACCAGGGGACAGACTTTTGAGTTTCCAAATCCAAAAGGTCTCCCTTTGTCTCAAATGTAAAAACCTGTTTCTGCCCCACTTGGGTAGGATCTGTTCTAATGGGAATATAGAAAAACAATCAGATGGTGTGGAGTGGCAAAGACTAGCATGTTTGGGGATACTATGGTTTTTGATTTTGTTTTCTATGTTTCTTTTGTGTTCCCCCCACCTCTTTTTTAGGGGCCTGGAGGTCCTCCCCACGTATTGGAGCCCACATACACACTCTAAGAGGTAGACAACAAAGGGAGAATCACACGTAAAATGTGAATTGATGTTGAATTTTTCTTTTGTGGTAAATGAACTAAATTCAATTCTATTTGGATTTGTGAAAGCACATAGGCCACAGTGTGCACGATTGCATTTATAAAAACCTGGTTTGCCTAGTAATGTGGAGTCCCTATTTTTAAGGATATAACCATTTGCTTTGTTTGTGGGCTGATGTACTTTCATGACTACCTTGCTGGGTGCCAGCTTATTTTTTAAGGTGGGAGCTCTTCTGAAAGTACATATTGGTTGCTTACTCAAAGTGTTGGTGAGAAATGGATCGTTCTCTAGGATATACCAATATTTTTCTAAAATGCCTTTGATCTTTTTGTGATTATTATTAAATTGTGTTACAAATCTAACCCCAGTATTATTAGACTCACTAGGATTTTTTGGCTTATCTTCTTTGTCGGTCACAATGTTGGCCCCTGTGTATTTAAAGAAAAAATCTTCTCTACATTTCTTTCTGGCCTCAAGAAAGCTGGTCTCAATTAAACTACTAGGAAAATTCTTTTCCAAAAACCTTTCTTTTAAAAGGTTAGCCTGTATATCAAAAGTTTTCAAATCAGTGCAGTTTCTGCGCAACCTACAGAACTGATTGTATGGTATATTCTTTTTCCAGGGTAAGTGGTGGTTGCTTTTAAAATTAAGATAGCTATTAGCATCCACTGGTTTGAAAAAAGTTTTGGTGGAGATATTGCCTAAATTATCCCATTCTATTATTAAATCCAGAAAGTCTATACTTGTTTCATCCATTTTGGATGAAAACTGCAGACCCATATCATTATCATTTAATTTATCAACAAAATTTTGGGCTTCTATAGGGCTGCCTTCCCAAATAAACAGGAGGTCATCAATGAAACGGCCATAGAAGACCAGATTCGCCACCGAGTCGGAGGAATAGATGTATCTGTCCTCGAACATGCCCATAAATAAATTGGCAAAACTCGGGGCGAATCTGGTCCCCATGGCCGTTCCCTTGATCTGCAAAAAGAATTTTTCTTGATAGACAAAATAATTGTTCTTAAGGACAAATAAGATACATTCCAAAAGGAATTTCCTTTGCTTGTCTGGCATATACATGTCTTGTTTTAAATAGTATTCAATGGCATTTATGCCTAAATCATGGGCTATATTTGAATACAAAGCCGAGACATCACAAGTAAGCCATAAAAGTTTCCTATTTTCCTTCTTAATTTTAGATATCTTATAAATAAGATCCGGAGTGTCTTGAATATATGAAGTTAAAGTGACTACTGATTTTTTTAGGAATTGATCCACATATTCGGATAGATTACATGTGAGATTGCCAATACCCGAAATAATAGGCCTCCCAGGAGGATCCACCAAATTTTTGTGGATCTTCGGGAGGTGATAATAGTAGGCCAAATTCGGATTACTTGGGATTAGAAAATCCCTTTCTTTTTTGGTTAAAATACCTTCTAACCAGCCACGGTCAACCATTTTGACCAGACTGGCCAGAAATTTGTTCGTGGGATTGAATGTAAGGATTTTGTAATACTGTTCATCATACAAGATCCTATCGGCTTCTCTTATGTAATCTACACGATTCTGTATGATAATTCCTCCACCCTTGTCGGCTTCTCTGATTATTATGTTATTATTAGAAGCTAGTCTAGATAGGGCCTTAACTTCATAAATATTCAAATTGGAATCTTTGGTTTTAGCTCCTGGTAGTTTTCCAAAGTCTTCCAATACTAGTTTTTGAAATAATTCAATGTTTAAACCTGCATTGGGTGGGTTAAAATTAGATTTAGGCGTTAGATTTGAATGTATACAATCTTCAAAAAGATCAGCATAAAGAGTATCTGGATCAAAATATATAATGTCCATAGAAGGACGTTCACTCATATCATTAGTTAAAATTGGTCTGTGGCCTGAATCTTTTAGTTTCTTTTCACAGAAGTAACGCTGCAAAGATAGTTTGCGAACAAACTTGTTCAAATCAACAAACAAATCAAATAAATTGTGTTGATTTGATGGACAAAACGATAAGCCCCTGTTTAAAACGCAAATTTCTTCGTTAGAAAGAACATGGTTGGATAAGTTATATATATTTTTACTCATGCGTTTAAGTTTCTCTTTTTTGGAAGTCTTACCTCTCCCTCTGCTGCCACGTTGGCGTATGATCTTTTTCTTGGTGTAGTGGTAGCCAATTTTTCCCCCTCTTGGGCCCTTTCTAATTGTTTTAATCTGATTGGTGCATGTCTGAGGTGTGGCGGGGTGTACATCTGTTTTTGTTCGTACTGAAAAACCTGAGATTTGTTAATCTGTCTGTTTTCATCTCTTTGATAACTATTGTTATAATTTGTTTCATTTGGTTGAACTCTAGAATTATTCCCATGGTACCTGTTTTGAAACCCACGGTTATTATATTCTATCTCTTCCTCCCTGTTGTATTGTTGGTTATTATTTTGATACTGGTTGTATCTATATGTATGTGGACTGTTGTTAAACTCCTCTCTTTCCCAGTTAGAGGTAGAGGGTTGACTATATTCTCTGTGGTTGGAATTAAACGGGGTATTATTTGAGTTTCTAAAACTCAAATTTTTCTTTTTATCTCTGGGTTTCTTATAATTAACTTTTACCCATGGTTTCTCTTGAGGTGTATCAGTTTCCAGTGAACCACTATTGTGTTCACTTTCTAGAGTTCCCTTTTGAAAGTCATACACTTTGCCTTCCAGATAATCTTTCTCATCTCTAGCTAGTTTTTTGATTTTAGTGTGTATAATTTTCTGTTGGAATGTATCTGATTTCTCTTGTACTTCTTTTATGTGTTTAGCATAGTCAGTATTAGATTCATGTTTGATTAAAATATTCTGAATCTCCTCAATATCAGACTCTGTTTTGTTCAAAAGAGTTGTTCTAAACTCAATTAGTAAATCTATGAGTTTTAGTGAACAATCTGTCAGAGTAGCCTGCCATTTTTCAGTCAACTCTACATCTTGTTTGAAGGAACATAATTTTAAAATTCTGAGACCTCTAGGGATCTGACCTCTCTCTTTATACTTTTTAAGTGTATCTATATCCCACCAATGTCTGTGCTCATTTTTTAAGGCATCCTCTAGTTTGTGGAATAATTGTACCATGGAAAGATCGTCTATGAAAGATCCCTAACGCATATTAAAGTTAGTAGTTAAGAGTTTTATGGTACAACGCCATAACATAAAACTCATAACTAAAGTGCTAAAAAGTACACTAACACCCATAAACTACCTATTAACCCCTAAACCGAGGCCCTCCCGCATCGCAAACACTAAAATAACATTTTTAATCCCTAATCTGCTGCTCCGGATACCGCCGCCAACTACATTATATTTATGAACGCCTAATCTGCTGCCCCCAACATCGCTGACACCTATATTATATTTATTAACCCTTAATCTGCCGCCCCCAATGTCGCCGCCACCTACCTACACTTATTAACCCCTAATCTGCCGCTCCGGATATCGCTGCCACTATAATAAACATATTAACCCATAAACTGCCGCACTCCCGCCTTGCAAACATTAGTTAAATATTATTAACCCCTAATCTGCCGCCCCCCAACGTCGCCGCCACTATACTAAATGTATTAACCCCTAAACCTAAGTCTAACCCTAATACCCCCTAACTTAAATATAATTAAAATAAATCTAAATAAAATTACTATAATTAACTCAATTATTCCTATTTAAAACTAAATACTTACCTATAAAATAAACCCTAAACTAGCTACAATATAACTAATAGTTACATTGTAGTTATCTTAGGGTTTATTTTTATTTTACAGGCAAGTTTGTATTTATTTTAACTAGGTAGAATAGTTACTAAATAGTTATTAACTATTTAATAACTCCCTAGCTAAAATAAATACAAATTTACCTGTAAAATAAAACCTAACCTAAGTTACAATAACACCTAACACTACACTATAATTAAATAAATTAACTAAATTAACAACAATTAAATAAATTAAATTAAATTAGCTAAAGTACAAAACCCCCCCACTAAATTACAGAAAATAATAAACAAATTACAAGTTATTTAAACTAATTAAACCTAATCTAATAGCCCTATCAATATAAAAAAGCCCCCCCAAAATAAAAAAAATCCTAGCCTAAACTAAACTAAACTATCAATAGCCCTTAAAAGGGCCTTTTGCGGGGTATTGCCCCAAAGTAATCAGCTCTTTTACATGTAAAAAAAAATACAAACAACCCCCCAACAGTAAAACCCACCATCCACACAATCAACCCCCCTAAATAAAATACTATCTAAAAAAACCTAAGCTCCCCATTGCCCTGAAAAGGGCATTTGGATGGGCATTGCCCTTAGAAGGGCAGTTAGCTCTTTTGCGGTACAAACCCTAATCTAAAAATAAAACCCACCCAATACACCCTTAAAAAAACCTAACACTAACCCCCATCGACATTACAGTTCTGAAGACCGGACATCCATTCTCAAGGAAGCGGCCGAAGTCCTCAATGAAGCGGGGAGAAGTCTTCATCCAAGCCGGGTGAAGTTGTCTTCCAGACAGGCAGAAGTCTTCATCCAGACGGCATCTTCTATCTTCATCCATCTGACGACTACCCGACGAATGAAGGTTCCTTTAAGTGATGTTCCAATCAGCCAATAGAATGCGAGCTCAATCCTATTGGCTCATTGGATCAGCCAATAGGATTGAACTTCAATCCTATTGGCTGATTGCAAATAGTATTTTTTTTACGTTAATTCCAATTGGCTGATAGAATTCTATCAGCCAATCGGAAATCTAAGGGACGCCATCTTGGATGACGTCACTTAAAGGAACCTTCATTCGTCGGGTAGTCGTCGGCAGAAGAGGATGCTCCGCGTCGGATGTCTTGAAGATGGACACGCTCCGTTTCGGATGGATGAAGATAGAAGACGCCATCTGGATGAAGACTTCTGCCCGTCTGGAGGACCACTTCGCTCGGCTTGGATGAAGACTTCTCCCGGCTTCATTGAGGACTTCGGCCCGGTTGGATGAAGACTTCTGCCGCATCCTTGAGGATGGATGTCCGGTCTTCAGAACTGTAAGTCGATCTTCAGGGGGTTAGTGTTAGGTTTTTTTAAGGGTGTATTGGTGGGTTTTATTTTTAGATTAGGGTTTTGGCTGCAAAAGTGCTAACTGCCCTTTAAAGGGCAATGCCCATACAAATGCCCTTTTCAGGGCAATCGGGAGCTTAGGTTTTTTTAGATAGTATTTTATTTGGGGGGTTGGTTGTGTGGGTGGTGGGTTTTACTGTTGGGGGGGTTGTTTGTATTTTTTTTTACAGGTAAAAGAGCTAATTACTTTGGGGCAATGCCCCGCAAAAGGCCCTTTTAAGGGCTATTGATAGTTTAGTTTAGGCTAGGGTTTTTGTTTTTCTATTTGTGGGGGGGCTTTTTTATTTTTATAGGGCTATTAGATTAGGTGTAATTAGTTTAAATATCTTGTAATTTGTTTATTATTTTCTGTAATTTAGTGGGGGTTTTTTTTGTACTTTAGCTAATTTAATTTATTTCATTGTTAATTTAGTTAATTCATTTAATTATAGTGTAGTGTTAGGTGTTATTGTAACTTAGGTTAGGTTTTATTTTACAGTTAAATTTGTATTTATTTTAGCTAGGTAGTTATTAAATAGTTAATAAATATTTAGTAACTATTCTACCTAGTTAAAATAAATACAATCTTGCCGGTAAAATAAAAATAAACCCTAAGATAACTACAATGTAACTATTAGTTATACTGTAGCTAGCTTAGGGTTTATTTTACAGGTAAGTATTTAGTTTTAAATATGAATAATTTAGTTAATTATAGTAATTTTATTCAGATTTATTTTAATTATATTTAAGTTATGGGGTGTTAGGGTTAGGGTTAGACTTAGGTTTAGGGGTTAATACATTTAGTATAGTGACGGCGACGTTGGGGACGGCAGATTAGGGGTTAATAAATGTAGGTAGGTGGCGGCAATGTTAGGGATGGCAGATTAGGGGTTAATAATATTTAACTAATGTTTGTGAGGCGGGAGTGCGACGGTTTAGGGGTTAATATGTTTATTATAGTGGCAGCAACGTTGGGGGCAGCAGATTAGGGGTTAATAAATGTAGGTAGGTTGCGGCGACATTGGGGCTGGCAGATTAGGGGTTAATAAATATAATGTAGGTGTCGGCGATGTTGGGGGCAGCAGATTAGGGGTTCATAAATATAATGTAGGTGGCGGCGGTGTCCGGAGCAGCAGATTAGAGGTTAATAAGAGTAGGTGTCGGCGATGTCGAGGTCGGCAGATTAGGGGTTAATAAGTGTAAGATTAGGGGTGTTAAAACTCGGGGTTCATGTTAGGGTGTTAGGTGTAAACATAAATTTTATTTCCCCATAGGAATCAATGGGGCTGCGTTACTGAGTTTTACGCTGCTTTTTGGCAGGTATTAGACTTTTTCTCAGCCGGCTCTCCCCGTTGATTCCTATAGGGAAATCGTGCACGAGCACGTACGACCAGCTCACCGCTGACTTCAGCAGCGCTGGTATTGGAGTGCGGTAAGGAGCACAATTTTTCTCAACGCTCACTTGTTGCCTTTTAACGCCGGGTTTGTAAAAACCCGTAATACCAGTGCTGCAGGTAAGTGAGCGGTTAGAGAAAACTGCTCGTTAGCACCGCACAGCTCAAAACTCATAATCTAGCCGATATATATATATATACAAAAATAATAATACAAAACCCTTATGGAGTATATTTAAACTCCTTATAGATATTCACAACAGTCCAGTAATTACAAGAACAAGATAATATGGTGTTAATTCATATGGTAATAATTGATGATAAAAACACAGTTCTTTTGTAGTATCCGAAGTCAATAAGAGTGAAAATGGCAGTCCCCGTCAGGATTCCTACTTACTTTCCTTAACCCCAATCTTATGAGGTAAGTGCCGCACAGTGAGAAGGATGGTCCACGAAGATCTCCAAATTCCCCTCTTCTCTGCTTCTTGGGGATGGTAGAATGGTCTCTTCAAAATATCAATAGCAATGCGGTAGTAGGGCTCTTTGTCTAATTTCTTTAGAGGGCTGGAGAGCCGTGATAACCTGGTCCTCTTCTTCACAGAGCCCCAGCAACATGAAGCTTATCACGGAGGCTCCAAGGGCCTGCACTAAAGGATCTTCTCTAGCCCCCAAATTTAAGTATTTTAACAAAATAGAATTCCAACATTGCAGTACTTGCCACAAATCAAGACACACACACACACACATATATATATACACACACACACACACACATACACACACACATATATATATATACACACACACACACACACACACATATATATATACACACACATATATATATACACACACACACACATATATATATACACACACACACACACATATATATATATATATACACACACACACACACACATATATATATATACACACACACACACACATATATATATATACACACACACACACATATATATATACACACACACACACACACACACATATATATATATACACACACACACACATATATATATATACACACACACACACACACACACACACACACACACACAGAGAAGCACACTCACAGGAACGAACTACCGGCTCAATACTATTATTAGCCTGTTCTATGGTGATTTACCACCTGGGTGCAGCTTCTTTTTAGCCCAGTAATGCTTTTCACAGAGTAGAACTTTCCTGTAGTATATCAGTCTGATCCCGCCTATTACGGTCAGTTCAGCACCGAAATAACAGGCACTTCCTCTCTGAACCAGGAACACAGCAACCCCAGATGATTGTTTCAGGTTTTATTTTATATATATATATATAGTGCTGCTTAAGAGATGGGATATGTTCATAATCCAGGAGTTGGTGCTTCAGCACGAATTTATAATGGGAGAAAATTGAAAATGTGTTTAAAACTGATGCTCTGGCCTCTATTTATCAAGGTCAATCGGCCGCCAGCAGGGGGGTGTCAATCAACCCGATTGTACTCGATCGGGTTTATTTCCGGCTATGTCTGTCCGCCTGCTCAGAGCAGGCGGACAGGTTATGGATCAGCGGTCTTTGTGAAACACGGCCCTTCAAGCTCCGTACAGAGCTTGATAAATATGGGCCTTTATGACCGCTGCTTCATAACTGCTATCCGACAGTGCGGATCAGGTCTGACAGACCTCGCTGAATACGGCGAGCAATACGTATTCAGCATTGCACCAGCAGCTCACAAGTGCAACGCCGCCCCCTGCAGACTCGCGGCCAATAGGCCGCCAGCAGGGGGGTGTCAATCAATCTGATCGTACTCGATCAGGTTGATTTCCGGCGATGTCTGTCCGCCTGCTCAGAGCAGGCGGACAGGTTATGGAGCAACGGTCTATGGGGCATATTTATCAAGGTCTGGCGGACCTGATCCGACACTGCGGATCAGGTCCGCCAGACCTCGCTGAATACGGCAAGCAATATGCTCACCATATTCAGCATTGCACCAGCAGCTCACAAGAGCTGCTGGTGCAACGCCGTCCCTGCAGACTCGCGGCCAATCGGCCGCCAGCAGGGGGTGTCAATCAACCCGATCGTACTGCTCAGAACAGGCGGACAAGTTATGGAGCAGCGGTCTTTGTGAAACATGGCCCTTCAAGCTCCGTACGTAAATATGGGCCTTTGTGACCGCTGCTTCATAACTGCTGTTTCTGGCGAGCCTGCAGGGTCACCAGAAACACTGGGCATCAAGCTCCATTCGGAGCTTGATAAATATGCCCCTATCACTGAATCAAGTTAAGATTTAACTTTATTCTCCCTTTAAAAAAAATATTCGGCTAGATTACGAGTTTTTGTCTGTAAGGCTTGCGAGGCTAACGAGCAGTTTCAGCTCACCGCTCACCTACAAACAACGCTATTAAGGGGTTTTACAAACCCGGCGTTAGCCGCAGAAAAGTGAGCGGAGAGCAAAATTTTGCACCACATCTCACTGTAATACCAGCGCTGCTTACGGTAGCAGTGAGCTGGCAAAACGTGCTTGTGCACGATTTCCCCATAGGAATCAATGGGGGAGAGCCGGCTGAAAAAAAAACTAACACCTGCAGAAAAGCAGCGTTCAGCGCCTAATGCAGCCCCATTGATTCCTATGGGGAAATACATTTTATGTCTACACCTAACAACCTAACATGAACCCCGAGTCTAAACACCCCTAATCTTACACTTATTAACCCCTAATCTGCCGCCCCTGACATTGCCGACACCTGCATTATATTATTAACGCCTACTCTGCCACTCCGGACACCGCTGCCACCTACATTATACTTATTAACCCCTAATCTGATGCCCCCAACATTGCCGCAACCTACGTTTTATTTATTAACCCCTAATCTGCCACCCCCAATGTCGCCGCAATTTAACTACAATTATTAACCCCTAATCTGCTGCCCCAACGACGCCGCAACTATATTAAAGTTATTAAAGTTATTAACCCCTAAACCTAACACCCCCCTAATTTAAATATAATTTAAAAAAATCTAAATAAAATTACTACCATTAAATAAATTATTCCTATTTAAAACTAAATACTTACCTTTAAAATAAACCCTAAGATAGCTACAATATAACTAATAGTTACATTGTATCTATCTTAGGGTTTATTTTTATTTTACAGGCAACTTTGTATTTATTTTAACTAGGTACAATAGTTGTTAAATAGCTATTAACTATTTAATAACTTCCTAGTTAAAATTAAAACAAATTTACCTGTAAAATAAACCTAAGTTATAATTACACCTAACACTACACTATATTTAAATTAATACCATACACTAACTACAATTAAATACAATTAAATACAATTATCTAAATTACGGGGGAAAAAACACTAAATTACAGAAAATAATAAAATAATTACAATTTTTTAAGCTAATTACACCTAATCTAACCCCCCTAACAAAATAAAAAGCCCCCCAAAATAATAAAAATCCCTACCCTACACTAAATTACAAATAGCCCTTAAAAGGGCTTTTTGCGGGGCATTGCCCCAAAGTAATCAGCTCTTTTACCTGGAAAAAAAATACAATACCCTCCCAACATTAAAACCCACCACCCACAAACCCAACCCTACTCTAAAACCCACCCAATCCCCCCTTAATAAAACCTAACACTAACCCCTTGAAGATCACCCTACCTTGAGTGGTCCTACAGATGGTCCAAAGTCTTCATCCTATCCGGGCAGAAGAGGTCCTCCAGATGGGCAGAAGTCTTCATCCAGGCGGCATCTTCTATCTTAATCTATCCGGAGCGGAGCGGGTCCATCTTCAAGACATCTGACGCGGAGCATCCTCTTCTTTCCGACGAATAACACTAAATGACGGTACCTTTAAGTGAAGTCATCCAAGATGGCGTCCCTTCAATTCCGATTGGCTGATAGAATTCTATCAGCCAATCGGAATTAAGGTAGAAAAAATCCTATTGGCTGATCCAATCAGCCAATAGGATTGAGCTCGGCGATGTCCAGTCGGCAGATTAAGGGTTAAAAAATGTATTTAAGTGCTTGCGATGTGGGGGGGGGGGCTCGGTTTAGGGGTTAATAGGTAGTTTATGGGTGTTAGTGTACTTTTTAGCACTTTAGTTAAGAGTTTTATGTTACGACGTTAGCCCATAAAACTCCTAACTACTGACTTTTAAATGCGGTAGGAGTCTTGACAGGAGAGGCTGTACCGCTCACTTTTTCCAAGACTATTAATACCAGCGTTAGGAAAATCCCATTGAAAAGATAGGATACGCAGTTTACTTAAGTGGATTTGCGGTATGCTCGAGTCGCGGAAAAAAAGTGAGCGGTACACCTGTACCTGCCAGACTTGTAATATCAGCGTTACGATAAAAGCAGAGTTAGGACCTTTCAACGCTGCTTTTTAACCATAACGCAAAATTCGTAATCTAGCCGATTATTTTGGTTGCATGAAGGAAGTAAATGTGTTTTTTTTTTTTTAATATTTATACTTCTGTGGATGGGCGGTAAGGCCTCTAGCTTATCTGAAATTTATAAAGAATTGCACAATCCAGACGCATAAAAAAAACCAATGCAATAAAACTTACCCTGAATTTTAAATGAGCAGTATATTTTTTAAAATATCAAACAGAGACAGATGCGCCACATGGCCCAATATTGTAGTTTCCAAATTTATGTAGATTTTACTATATAGTTGAACTCACATGTATTGGAGCACCTCAATTGGTGCAAATGACACAGTCTGGGATCTATAACAGTCACCCAGCAGACCGGCCTCTCGAGTTGTTCAGGGTCTGTGTAAAATAGAAAACACAAAAAAGCCTATATGGCCTAGTATTGTATGACTAGAGTGATTTCACACCAGATAGTAGTATAAGATTTTGAACTCACATTTGGTGAAGCATCCCCAATGATGCTATAGAGACAAGCTGGGATTAATTCAGTCACCCAACAGACTTAGCTCGTGGCATACAGCATGCAATAGTCCTCTCAGTGGTCTTTAGGTCAGTGATATCCTCAGATAAAAACCAGTTCATAGGCAGCAAGTGTTTATAGTAAAAGTTAAAATCACTTTAATAAAATAATATTAAATTGCGACGCGTTTCTCAGTCTCAGACTGTTTCCTCAGGCATAATAAAATGGTTTACAAACACTTGCTATATAATCCTAAACAAACCACTTAACATAATTGGTAACACTTGATGTGGGTGTGGTTTATGACATCATCAGTATCCTAGCTACTGATATATTTTAGCAACAAATGTGACACAGTATTGTATACTTAAACAATGTACATCAGAGTTTACATTTTATGAGTCAAGTGAAACAATCTACCTCATACTTTGCAGTGCAAATATTAATCATAATACATAAAACACATCAATATTATAATATTGTAGCAATACATATATTTCCCCATATCCAGTGAGATTTGTCTCATGCTACTCAATCATATCTGATTCCTATCTCTATTTCTATTTAATGTCTAGGCTGGGTCTGTTTTATATCAGAACATCTTTAATCCATTGTTTAATGGTTTATCTTTTTTCTTATTTAGTTTTTAAGTGTCTGATCCCTCTCTGCCAATAGCCCCAATCTACATTTAATATGAGGGTAACTATTTTTTGTTCAAACCTTTGTATTAAACATTATAAGCCCTTTGATTTATTGGTATGTAATAGTTTTATAATCTACTGCTGTGCATAAACTGTGATTTCAAATGGCAGGTTGTTGACTAACCTTATAGGGCTATTGATCCATTAGATTCGAGTAGTTTCAAACGCCATCTGATGTTCTAAATGGCGTGTGTGTTGCGCTAATGCGCATGTGTACAACGTCAATGTGTATGTGAGTAATGTTGCCAAGGGAACAAATAGTGTTAGTCAATTATACGTTGTGCGTAAAACGTGATACGTCCCAAGCTGCGCCAGTGCGCATGTCAGCACTGCTAAGGCATCTCAAGCTTTCGTTGCCAAGGGAACCGGAATCCCATTCAATCTCACGTTATGCGTGTTATAGCCTTACAGCTGATAGGTTAGTATTATCTTGTAGGAGGTTTTTATTGTTTATGCTAGTGCGCATGTCAGCATTGCCAAGGAGTCTCAAGTTTTCATTGCCAAGGGAACCAGAATCTCATTCAGTCTCACGTTATGCGTGCTATAGCCTTTCGACTGATAGGCCAATATTATCTTGTAGGTGGTTTCCATTGTCCATGGGAAATAGACACCAACTACAAATTGAGACGTATATATTTGCTCTCTTGTCCACAGTAACCCCCATATAATAATGGCATATTAGTGGAAAAAATATATAATAATAATAAAGAGCAATATCATATTCCATGTGTACCGAGTCCTTCCCATCATAACATATCGTAGTGGGATATGATTACAGACATGTAATGACATAATACCATATTTAGAACAAATGTTAGCCAAAATGATGTATGTTGTTATACATCAGAATATGTATGTATATATTGTTCATATAGGAAATCATAAATATTATAAATTTTATAAATTTTATAGATTTTATAAAACTAGATCTCTTTTGACTCACAGTGTGTGTATTTCAGTAGTTAATATCCAGTGATACATACTACTATGTGATGTTGTTATAACAATATATAGGTCATATTATAACTAATCGTTATTATTGGGCTGATGGTACTGCGGCTCCATAGGAGTATATTTTACTAATACCCTTCCTTTATATGATGTCCCTATTTGTATTTACTAAGTGTCATGTATGTGTATAAACATGTGTGTATCTTAGTGGTGTCAAATTTCATAAACAATAGGATTAGTGGTTCAATTTCAAGATATAGTTGTTACTTTGGTGTTTTTTGATATCTAATTGATATGTGTATTCATTAATATTCTGCTCAAGTGACTATATGTGTTTACTTGTGTCAAATGTGTGTGTTAGATATATTTATATATTTGTTAGTGTCAGATTTTGGAAAAGTGATGTCTGATAGTTATATTTTTAGTCTTTATAGAAATTTTTCCTTAGTGTGTAGGAAGAGATATACTTGCAAAAAGTGTTAGATAAATTTCAGATGTAGTATATCTATAAGTATATATAGATATCTTAAAGTGTCATTCCGTTTGATGTATATTACCTTAAGTGTGATATATGTGTCATTACGTGTGATATATATGTGTGTGCCCTCCTAATAATTTAACCCAATGTGTCACTTATATCAGAATGTGTATCAAAGAATATATATTACCAATAAAGATAGATGGTAATAAGTGCAAGATATGCCCAGTGATGGTCACATTTTTCCTCCATAGAAAGGCATAATGTATAAGAATAGATCTATACGTGTAGGTATAGATGTTTTGTTCTTAAATCTACAGGGTTATTCATAGGGTATTATGGTGGACTTGATATAACTTTACAGATCAAATGCTGCTAGATCTACGCACTCATTCAGACCCTCCGGAACTAAAGTGTGTAGTTTGTGAATCCAGAATGTTTCTCTCCGGCGTAGAGTAAGCATGGGGTTATGACTGTTCCTTGGTACTTGCTCTATAGGTAGAATATGAACAGATTTGGAACTACCTTTATGTGCGTAAGCACAATGCCTTGATAGGCTGTGTTTAAGAAATTTTCTTTCTATGTTATATTTGTGTTCACTCCATCTTTTCTTTATGGTTCGGGAGGTACGCCCTACATATTGGACCCCACATGTACAGCTAATCAGATAAATTACGTACGTGGATTCACATGAGAGTCTCTTGGTGATCTTAAATTGTTCCCCCCGTTTGATATGAACAGAACGTATTGGTACCAGCTCTCACCACTTTGCACATATTGCATCGTGGCTTGAGACATTTATATACTCCATTTTTGGGCATAAACTTGCCCAAAAAAGTCCTATTAGGGACTATGACCTGATTTTGTGATGATATTTTATCTCTCACTATCTTACTTGGGGCCAATTTGTTTTTGAGTGTAGGGGCTCTCCTATAGACAATCCTAGGCTTCATAGACACAGAGTTTTTTAGAAATGGGTCGTCACATATAATGGGCCAATGTTTTATAATGATGTTACTAATTTCTCTATATTGGCTACTATAGCCAGTGATGAAAAGTGGTGTTTTACCTGACTCATAGTTTTTTTCTTCATTGGATTTAACTTTTGATTTGGTTTGTGACAAATATTTGTTTCTGTCATCATGCAGAGCTCTTAAATATCCTTTTTGTACTAGATCAGATGGGTACCCTTTTTCCATGAATCTATCTTTGAGAATCATAGATTGTTTTTTGTAGCTTTCTATTGTGCTACAATTCCGTCGGATTCTTCTGAATTGCCCATATGGGACATTCTTTTTCCAACAGTGATAGTGGTTACTCCCATAATTGAGAAAGCTGTTACAATCAACCTTCTTAAAAAAGGTTTCTGACATGATATCTCCAGTAGCAGAAAAAAAGAGAAGTAGATCCAAATATTCAATCATGTTAGATTGAATATTACTTGTAAATTCCAAATCAAATTCATTTGAATTTAAAGAATTGGTATATATTACTGCCTCCTCATATGTGCCTCTAAACAAAAAAATCAGATCATCTATATAACGGCCATAGAACACCAGACTCGCACTCATAGGAGATCCATATACATGGGTCTCCTCAAATTTGCCCATGTATAAGTTGGCAAAACTGGGTGCGAATCTGGTGCCCATGGCCGTCCCCTTCACCTGAAGGTAGTACATACCCTGATAAAGAAAATAGTTGTGATGTAAAATGAACTGAATTAGTTCAGTAATAAATTGTTGCTGTCTGACTGGCATGTAGATATCAGATGCCAAGTATGACTGGATTACTCTTAATCCTTTGTCATGTGGGATGTTTGAATATAACGAGCTAACGTCGCTCGTAATCCACCACAGGTTCTGGTCAGTCTTAGTAATCCCCAGAGTAGCTAGCTTATTTATTAAATCAGTCGAATCTTTTATAAAAGATTGTAAGGTAATCACATGTTTCTGTAAAAATGAATCCACATATGCGGAAACATGGTCGGTGAGGCTATCTATGCCTGCCACTATAGGGCGGCCAGGAGGTTTAGAAGAATTTTTGTGTATTTTGGGAAGATGATAGTAGAAGGCCACACTCTGATTTTTCGGATAGAGGTAGTCCTTCTCCTTTTTAGTAAGAATGCCTTCATCAAAACCCTCAGAGAGGAGAGATAATAGTTGTTTTTGATACACAAATGTGGGATTGCTAGGTAATATCCTATAGTGGCTGGCATTGTTGAGAATATTATTAGCCTCCTCAATGTAGTCTGTGATATTCTGAAGCACTATTCCTCCGCCCTTGTCTGCTTGGCGGATCACAAGTTCTTTGTTGTTACTTAGAGATTTAAGAGCAATACGTTCCCCAGGGCTCAGATTATTTTTATATTTAGATCTTTTGGAGAGTTTCTCCAGATCCTTTAACACCATAGATTGAAAGATAGAAATATGTGAATTCTTGGTTCTATGTGGATTAAAGTTCGATTTTGGCTTAAAATCGGTATGGATGTAATTTTCGGTCAGTTGTTCCAACAGAGTATCTGGTTCATACATGATTGTACCCTCAGTCAAACGCTCATTCATAGAATCCACAATAATTGGTCTATTAGTTGTATTTTTAAGGCGTTTCTCTGCAAAATATTTTTGCAACGACAGTTTTCTTGTGAAATTGTTTATATCCACAAATAACTGGAACATATTGGGACTATTGGAAGGGCTAAATGACAGACCCTTTCCCAGAACTCTAATTTCGTCATCTGATAGTTCAAAATTAGACAAATTATGTATCCCTTTTTTATAATTTAACAGCTTTTCTCAACCCTCAAAAAAGAAAAGCTGTTAAATTATAAAAAAGGGATACATAATTTGTCTAATTTTGAACTATCAGATGACGAAATTAGAGTTCTGGGAAAGGGTCTGTCATTTAGCCCTTCCAATAGTCCCAATATGTTCCAGTTATTTGTGGATATAAACAATTTCACAAGAAAACTGTCGTTGCAAAAATATTTTGCAGAGAAACGCCTTAAAAATACAACTAATAGACCAATTATTGTGGATTCTATGAATGAGCGTTTGACTGAGGGTACAATCATGTATGAACCAGATACTCTGTTGGAACAACTGACCGAAAATTACATCCATACCGATTTTAAGCGAAAATCGAACTTTAATCCACATAGAACCAAGAATTCACATATTTCTATCTTTCAATCTATGGTGTTAAAGGATCTGGAGAAACTCTCCAAAAGATCTAAATATAAAAATAATCTGAGCCCTGGGGAACGTATTGCTCTTAAATCTCTAAGTAACAACAAAGAACTTGTGATCCGCCAAGCAGACAAGGGCGGAGGAATAGTGCTTCAGAATATCACAGACTACATTGAGGAGGCTAATAATATTCTCAACAATGCCAGCCACTATAGGATATTACCTAGCAATCCCACATTTGTGTATCAAAAACAACTATTATCTCTCCTCTCTGAGGGTTTTGATGAAGGCATTCTTACTAAAAAGGAGAAGGACTACCTCTATCCGAAAAATCAGAGTGTGGCCTTCTACTATCATCTTCCCAAAATACACAAAAATTCTTCTAAACCTCCTGGCCGCCCTATAGTGGCAGGCATAGATAGCCTCACCGACCATGTTTCCGCATATGTGGATTCATTTTTACAGAAACATGTGATTACCTTACAATCTTTTATAAAAGATTCGACTGATTTAATAAATAAGCTAGCTACTCTGGGGATTACTAAGACTGACCAGAACCTGTGGTGGATTACGAGCGACGTTAGCTCGTTATATTCAAACATCCCACATGACAAAGGATTAAGAGTAATCCAGTCATACTTGGCATCTGATATCTACATGCCAGTCAGACAGCAACAATTTATTACTGAACTAATTCAGTTCATTTTACATCACAACTATTTTCTTTATCAGGGTATGTACTACCTTCAGGTGAAGGGGACGGCCATGGGCACCAGATTCGCACCCAGTTTTGCCAACTTATACATGGGCAAATTTGAGGAGACCCATGTATATGGATCTCCTATGAGTGCGAGTCTGGTGTTCTATGGCCGTTATATAGATGATCTGATTTTTTTGTTTAGAGGCACATATGAGGAGGCAGTAATATATACCAATTCTTTAAATTCAAATGAATTTGATTTGGAATTTACAAGTAATATTCAATCTAACATGATTGAATATTTGGATCTACTTCTCTTTTTTTCTGCTACTGGAGATATCATGTCAGAAACCTTTTTTAAGAAGGTTGATTGTAACAGCTTTCTCAATTATGGGAGTAACCACTATCACTGTTGGAAAAAGAATGTCCCATATGGGCAATTCAGAAGAATCCGACGGAATTGTAGCACAATAGAAAGCTACAAAAAACAATCTATGATTCTCAAAGATAGATTCATGGAAAAAGGGTACCCATCTGATCTAGTACAAAAAGGATATTTAAGAGCTCTGCATGATGACAGAAACAAATATTTGTCACAAACCAAATCAAAAGTTAAATCCAATGAAGAAAAAAACTATGAGTCAGGTAAAACACCACTTTTCATCACTGGCTATAGTAGCCAATATAGAGAAATTAGTAACATCATTATAAAACATTGGCCCATTATATGTGACGACCCATTTCTAAAAAACTCTGTGTCTATGAAGCCTAGGATTGTCTATAGGAGAGCCCCTACACTCAAAAACAAATTGGCCCCAAGTAAGATAGTGAGAGATAAAATATCATCACAAAATCAGGTCATAGTCCCTAATAGGACTTTTTTGGGCAAGTTTATGCCCAAAAATGGAGTATATAAATGTCTCAAGCCACGATGCAATATGTGCAAAGTGGTGAGAGCTGGTACCAATACGTTCTGTTCATATCAAACGGGGGAACAATTTAAGATCACCAAGAGACTCTCATGTGAATCCACGTACGTAATTTATCTGATTAGCTGTACATGTGGGGTCCAATATGTAGGGCGTACCTCCCGAACCATAAAGAAAAGATGGAGTGAACACAAATATAACATAGAAAGAAAATTTCTTAAACACAGCCTATCAAGGCATTGTGCTTACGCACATAAAGGTAGTTCCAAATCTGTTCATATTCTACCTATAGAGCAAGTACCAAGGAACAGTCATAACCCCATGCTTACTCTACGCCGGAGAGAAACATTCTGGATTCACAAACTACACACTTTAGTTCCGGAGGGTCTGAATGAGTGCGTAGATCTAGCAGCATTTGATCTGTAAAGTTATATCAAGTCCACCATAATACCCTATGAATAACCCTGTAGATTTAAGAACAAAACATCTATACCTACACGTATAGATCTATTCTTATACATTATGCCTTTCTATGGAGGAAAAATGTGACCATCACTGGGCATATCTTGCACTTATTACCATCTATCTTTATTGGTAATATATATTCTTTGATACACATTCTGATATAAGTGACACATTGGGTTAAATTATTAGGAGGGCACACACATATATATCACACGTAATGACACATATATCACACTTAAGGTAATATACATCAAACGGAATGACACTTTAAGAAATCTATATATACTTATAGATATACTACATCTGAAATTTATCTAACACTTTTTGCAAGTATATCTCTTCCTACACACTAAGGAAAAATTTCTATAAAGACTAAAAATATAACTATCAGACATCACTTTTCCAAAATCTGACACTAACAAATATATAAATATATCTAACACACACATTTGACACAAGTAAACACATATAGTCACTTGAGCAGAATATTAATGAATACACATATCAATTAGATATAAAAAAACACCAAAGTAACAACTATATCTTGAAATTGAACCACTAATCCTATTGTTTATGAAATTTGACACCACTAAGATACACACATGTTTATACACATACATGACACTTAGTAAATACAAATAGGGACATCATATAAAGGAAGGGTATTAGTAAAATATACTCCTATGGAGCCGCAGTACCATCAGCCCAATAATAACGATTAGTTATAATATGACCTATATATTGTTATAACAACATCACATAGTAGTATGTATCACTGGATATTAACTACTGAAATACACACACTGTGAGTCAAAAGAGATCTAGTTTTATAAAATCTATAAAATTTATAAAATTTATAATATTTATGATTTCCTATATGAACAATATATACATACATATTCTGATGTATAACAACATACATCATTTTGGCTAACATTTGTTCTAAATATGGTATTATGTCATTACATGTCTGTAATCATATCCCACTACGATATGTTATGATGGGAAGGACTCGGTACACATGGAATATGATATTGCTCTTTATTATTATTATATATTTTTTCCACTAATATGCCATTATTATATGGGGGTTACTGTGGACAAGAGAGCAAATATATACGTCTCAATTTGTAGTTGGTGTCTATTTCCCATGGACAATGGAAACCACCTACAAGATAATATTGGCCTATCAGTCGAAAGGCTATAGCACGCATAACGTGAGACTGAATGAGATTCTGGTTCCCTTGGCAATGAAAACTTGAGACTCCTTGGCAATGCTGACATGCGCACTAGCATAAACAATAAAAACCTCCTACAAGATAATACTAACCTATCAGCTGTAAGGCTATAACACGCATAACGTGAGATTGAATGGGATTCCGGTTCCCTTGGCAACGAAAGCTTGAGACGCCTTAGCAGTGCTGACATGCGCACTGGCGCAGCTTGGGACGTATCACGTTTTACGCACAACGTATAATTGACTAACACTATTTGTTCCCTTGGCAACATTACTCACATACACATTGACGTTGTACACATGCGCATTAGCGCAACACACACGCCATTTAGAACATCAGATGGCGTTTGAAACTACTCGAATCTAATGGATCAATAGCCCTATAAGGTTAGTCAACAACCTGCCATTTGAAATCACAGTTTATGCACAGCAGTAGATTATAAAACTATTACATACCAATAAATCAAAGGGCTTATAATGTTTAATACAAAGGTTTGAACAAAAAATAGTTACCCTCATATTAAATGTAGATTGGGGCTATTGGCAGAGAGGGATCAGACACTTAAAAACTAAATAAGAAAAAAGATAAACCATTAAACAATGGATTAAAGATGTTCTGATATAAAACAGACCCAGCCTAGACATTAAATAGAAATAGAGATAGGAATCAGATATGATTGAGTAGCATGAGACAAATCTCACTGGATATGGGGAAATATATGTATTGCTACAATATTATAATATTGATGTGTTTTATGTATTATGATTAATATTTGCACTGCAAAGTATGAGGTAGATTGTTTCACTTGACTCATAAAATGTAAACTCTGATGTACATTGTTTAAGTATACAATACTGTGTCACATTTGTTGCTAAAATATATCAGTAGCTAGGATACTGATGATGTCATAAACCACACCCACAACAAGTGTTACCAATTATGTTAAGTGGTTTGTTTAGGATTATATAGCAAGTGTTTGTAAACCATTTTATTATGCCTGAGGAAACAGTCTGAGACTGAGAAACGCGTCGCAATTTAATATTATTTTATTAAAGTGATTTTAACTTTTACTATAAACACTTGCTGCCTATGAACTGGTTTTTATCTGAGGATATCACTGACCTAAAGACCACTGAGAGGACTATTGCATGCTGTATGCCACGAGCTAAGTCTGTTGGGTGACTGAATTAATCCCAGCTTGTCTCTATAGCATCATTGGGGATGCTTCACCAAATGTGAGTTCAAAATCTTATACTACTATCTGGTGTGAAATCACTCTAGTCATACAATACTAGGCCATATAGGCTTTTTTGTGTTTTCTATTTTACACAGACCCTGAACAACTCGAGAGGCCGGTCTGCTGGGTGACTGTTATAGATCCCAGACTGTGTCATTTGCACCAATTGAGGTGCTCCAATACATGTGAGTTCAACTATATAGTAAAATCTACATAAATTTGGAAACTACAATATTGGGCCATGTGGCGCATCTGTCTCTGTTTGATATTTTAGATTGCATAATTGGATCCTGGTCTGGACCACTACAGATTGCTGCCTTGGTATTCTACTATCAAGACCTTTATAAAGGACAATATAGTGATCATTGTCACCCATTAACCACTATCTTTGAGTGAGATATAACTATCCTATTAACATTGTGATTATCAAATTGTTTAGGCTAACATCTATTTACTCTGTTCACAACGTATATACTAGTTTTGAGTGAGATACAACTGTCCTATTAACATTGTGATTATCAAATTGTATAGGTTAACATCTATTTACTCTGTCCACAACATATATACTAGTTACTACTGAATCAGTGTATCATCATTTATACTGAAAAGTGCATTTCTATTGGTAACATATAAGCTAC
The DNA here is from genome assembly GCF_027579735.1 of Bombina bombina. NCBI lineage: Eukaryota > Metazoa > Chordata > Amphibia > Anura > Bombinatoridae > Bombina > Bombina bombina. The sequence continues at coordinate 157,948,940 of NC_069509.1, forward strand.
CTCATATACTACATATTACCATTTATAGATACTCTCAAGGGCACCCCCTTTTCTTTTGTAGTATATTTTTTAAGACAAATTTCAAAATTAACTTAAATATATCATGTGACAGACATCAGCCAACCACAGACTCATACAGGTGTAAATTCTTGCAGATACTTCAGGAGCTGGGGCCTCAGAAAGTGTGTATATAAAAGTCTGTGCAATTTGATAAAGGAAGTAAATTGGAAAGTCTCTTTAAACTGCATGCTCTATCTGAGTCATGAAAGTTTAACTTTTATATTAGTGTCCCTTTAAAATTAAAAGCAAGTAAACTAATGTATGTACAAAAATAAATATTGTTACCCCATTTGTTTGGATAAAACTAATACCCAAAGAGTGCAAACTTAAACTATTTTGTATGAAAAGGCTTTAGAAACTCAAACTTACACTATTTAATAATCATTTAGGAATGTCTTGGTCTATTGATTATTTATGGTGTCAGCCAACAAGAATGTAAGCTTCACTTTCATTCTTGGTTAAAAAACAAAACAATACATAATTGTAGCGCTACCTACTACTTTAACTTTGTCCAAGTTTAATTTGCTGTCCATCTTCTCCTCTGCTGCCATAAAGACATTCCCCATAGGAAATAATATGTAAAAAATTGTTTTTGTTTACAAATAAATTCTGAGCAAATACAGGGCGAAATGAAAGTATTTTATTTTTGTAACAAACAATTCATCCAAAAAAAAAAACCTTTTGGTTTCTTTGCATATAAAGGCCTAGATTTAGAGTTCGGCGGTAGCCGTCAAAACCAGCGTTAGAGGCTCCTAACGCTGGTTTTGGCCGCCCGCTGGTATTTGGAGTCAGTGATTAAAGGGTCTAACGCTCACTTTACAGCCGCGACTTTTCCATACCGCAGATCCCCCTACGCCATTTGCGTAGCCTATCTTTTCAATGGGATCTTTCTAACGCCGGTATTTAGAGTCGTTTCTGCAGTGAGCGTTAGAGCTCTAACGACAAGATTCCAGCCGCCTGAAAAAAGCAGGAGTTAAGAGCTTTCTGGCTAACGCCGGTTCATAAAGCTCTTAACTACTGTACCCTAAACTACACTAACACCCATAAACTACCTATGTACCCCTAAACCGAGGTCCCCCCACATCGCCGCCACTCGATTAAAATTTTTAACCCCTAATCTGCCGACCGCCACCTACGTTATACTTATGTACCCCTAATCTGCTGCCCCTAACCCCGCCGACCCCTGTATTATATTTATTAACCCCTAACTTGCCCCACACAACGTCGCCGCAAGCTACTTAAAATAATTAACCCCTAATCTTCCGACCGCAAATCGCCGCCACCTACGTTATCCCTATGTACCCCTAATCTGCTGCCCTAACATCGCCGACCCCTATGTTATATTTATTAACCCCTAATCTGCCCCCCACAACGTCGCCGACACCTACCTACACTTATTAACCCCTAATCTGCCGAGCGGACTGCACCGCTACTATAATAAAGTTATTAACCCCTAATCCGCCTCACTAACCCTATCATAAATAGTATTAACCCCTAATCTGCCCTCCCTAACATCGCCGACACCTAACTTCAATTATTAACCCCTAATCTTCCGACCGGAGCTCACCGCTATTCTAATAAATTGATTAACCCCTAAAGCTAAGTCTAACCCTAACACTAACACCCCCCTAAGTTAAATATAATTTTTATCTAACGAAATAAATTAACTCTTATTAAATAAATGATTCCTATTTAAAGCTAAATACTTACCTGTAAAATACATCCTAATATAGCTACAATATAAATTACATTTATATTATAGCTATTTTAGGATTAATATTTATTTTACAGGTAACTTTGTATTTATTTTAACCAGGTACAATAGCTATTAAATAGTTAAGAACTATTTAATAGTTACCTAGTTAAAATAATTACAAATTTACCTGTAAAATAAATCCTAACCTAAGTTATAATTAAACCTAACACTACCCTATCAATAAAATAATTAAATAAACTACCTACAATTACCTACAATTAACCTAACACTACACTATCAATAAATTAATTAAACACAATTGCTACAAATAAATACAATTAAATAAACTATCTAAAGTACAAAAAATAAAAAAGAACTAAGTTACAGAAAATAAAAAAATATTTACAAACATAAGAAAAATATTACAACAATTTTAAACTAATTACACCTACTCTAAGCCCCCTAATAAAATAACAAAGACCCCCAAAATAAAAAATTCCCTACCCTATTCTAAATTTAAAAAGTTACAAGCTCTTTTACCTTACCAGCCCTGAACAGGGCCCTTTGCGGGGCATGCCCCAAGAATTTCAGCTCTTTTGCCTGTAAAAGAAAACATACAATACCCCCCCCCCAACATTACAACCCACCACCCACATACCCCTAATCTAACCCAAACCCCCCTTAAATAAACCTAACACTAAGCCCCTGATGATCTTCCTACCTTGTCTTCACCATGCCAGGTTCACCGATCCGTCCTGGCTCCAAGATCTTCATCCAACCCAAGCGGGGGCTAGACATCCACTGAAGAAGTCCAGAAGAGGGTCCAAAGTCTTCCTCCTATCCGGCAAGAAGAGGACATCCGGACCGGCAAACATCTTCTCCAAGCGGCATCTTCTATGTTCTTCCATCCGATGACGACCGGCTCCATCTTGAAGACCTCCAGCGCGGATCCATCCTCTTCTTCCGACGACTAGACGACGAATGACGGTTCCTTTAAGGGACGTCATCCAAGATGGCGTCCCTCGAATTCCGATTGGCTGATAGGATTCTATCAGCCAATCGGAATTAAGGTAGGAATTTTCTGATTGGCTGATGGAATCAGCCAATCAGAATCAAGTTCAATCCGATTGGCTGATCCAATCAGCCAATCAGATTGAGCTCGCATTCTATTGGCTGATCGGAACAGCCAATAGAATGCGAGCTCAATCTGATTGGCTGATTGGATCAGCCAATCGGATTGAACTTGATTCTGATTGGCTGATTCCATCAGCCAATCAGAAAATTCCTACCTTAATTCCGATTGGCTGATAGAATCCTATCAGCCAATCGGAATTCGAGGGACGCCATCTTGGATGACGTCCCTTAAAGGAACCGTCATTCGTCGTCTAGTCGTCGGAAGAAGAGGATGGATCCGCGCTGGAGGTCTTCAAGATGGAGCCGGTCGTCATCGGATGGAAGAACATAGAAGATGCCGCTTGGAGAAGATGTTTGCCGGTCCGGATGTCCTCTTCTTGCCGGATAGGAGGAAGACTTTGGACCCTCTTCTGGACTTCTTCAGTGGATGTCTAGCCCCCGCTTGGGTTGGATGAAGATCTTGGAGCCAGGACGGATCGGTGAACCTGGCATGGTGAAGACAAGGTAGGAAGATCATCAGGGGCTTAGTGTTAGGTTTATTTAAGGGGGGTTTGGGTTAGATTAGGGGTATGTGGGTGGTGGGTTGTAATGTTGGGGGGGGGTATTGTATGTTTTTTTTTTACAGGCAAAAGAGCTGAAATTCTTGGGGCATGCCCCGCAAAGGGCCCTGTTCAGGGCTGGTAAGGTAAAAGAGCTTGTAATTTTTGTATTTTAGAATAGGGTAGGGAATTTTTTATTTTGGGGGTCTTTGTTATTTTATTAGGGGGCTTAGAGTAGGTGTAATTAGTTTAAAATTGTTGTAATATTTTTCTTATGTTTGTAAATATTTTTTTATTTTCTGTAACTTAGTTCTTTTTTATTTTTTGTACTTTAGCTAGTTTATTTAATTGTATTTATTTGTAGCAATTGTGTTTAATTAATTTATTGATAGTGTAGTGTTAGGTTAATTGTAGGTAATTGTAGGTAGTTTATTTAATTATTTTATTGATAGGGTAGTGTTAGGTTTAATTATAACTTAGGTTAGGATTTATTTTACAGGTAAATTTGTAATTATTTTAACTAGGTAACTATTAAATAGTTCTTAACTATTTAATAGCTATTGTACCTGGTTAAAATAAATACAAAGTTACCTGTAAAATAAATATTAATCCTAAAATAGCTATAATATAAATGTAATTTATATTGTAGCTATATTAGGATTTATTTTACAGGTAAGTATTTAGCTTTAAATAGGAATCATTTATTTAATAAGAGTTAATTTATTTCGTTAGATAAAAATTATATTTAACTTAGGGGGGTGTTAGTGTTAGGGTTAGACTTAGCTTTAGGGGTTAATACATTTATTAGAATAGCGGTGAGCTCCGGTCGGCAGATTAGGGGTTAATAATTGAAGGTAGGTGTCGGCGATGTTAGGGAGGGCAGATTAGGGGTTAATACTATTTATTATAGGGTTAGTGAGGCGGATTAGGGGTTAATACATTTATTATAGTAGCGCTCAGGTCCGCTCGGCAGATTAGGGGTTAATAAGTGTAGGCAGGTGTCGGCGACGTTGAGGGAGGCAGATTAGGGGTTAATAAATATAATATAGGGGTCGGCGATGTTAGGGCAGCAGATTAGGGGTACATAGGGATAACGTAGGTGGCGGCGGTTTACGGAGCGGCAGATTAGGGGTTAAAAGTGTAATGCAGGGGTCAGCGATAGCGGGAGCGGCAGATTAGGGGTTAATAAGTGTAAGGTTAGGGGTGTTTAGACTCGGGGTACATGTTAGAGTGTTAGGTGCAGACGTAGGAAGTGTTTCCCCATAGGAAACAATGGGGCTGCGTTAGGAGCTGAACGCTGCTTTTTTGCAGGTGTTAGGTTTTTTTTCAGCTCAAACAGCCCCATTGTTTCCTATGGGAGAATCGTGCACGAGCACGTTTTTGAGGCCGGCCGCGTCCGTAAGCAACTCTGGTATTGAGAGTTGTATTTGCGGTAAAAATGCTCTACGCTCCTTTTTTGGAGCCTAACGCAGCATTTGTTTTAACTCTCGATACCAGAGTTAAATTTATGGTGCGGCCAGAAAAAAACCCGCGGAGCGTTAACAGCCCTTTTACCGCCAAACTCTAAATCTAGCCGTAAGTGTGCTGGACAACAAAATTTTCTTGGTACTGCAATGGCTAAAAATATTGCAGTAGGTTATGTTTATTGTCCTTTTAAAGCAGCATTAAAGAAACAGTTCACATCTTGTAATTACAGACATTTCTATTGTGTTGCTATAGAATAACATATCGGCCAAGTCATTTTAAAAACAAATTATCATCTTTTTTTGGCAATTGGTTATCTATATCCAAACTCCCCCTCCATTTGCCTTTTTGGAGAAGCCAATCTGAGCTTTAAGGGCCGATTTATTATGCTGCAAATGCAACAGTTTCCGCTGCTCCTTAACTTGAACAGCAATACACCCGATCGGATACGTTTGGGTTGATTGACACCCCCTGCTAGCGGCCTGCGAATCTGCAGGGGGCGGCATTGCACAAGCATTTCACAAGAAATGCTTGTGCAATGATTAATGTGCTGTTGGCATTTATCGATGTGCGGCGGACATGATCCGCTACAGTGGATCATGTCCGCCCGCACAATGGTCAAACGGCCCCCTAGTCTGCAGACAATAAGGTGAGCCACTGTCATAAAGTTAGAATACTGTGCTTTGTTTTGTAGATGTTATCTTACAAAGCCAATTAGGGACATATGTGTAGCAGAGTTGGCCTTATAAGTCAGCAGGGTTCATTTCAAGTTCTGAGAATTAGAAATTGCTCAATTTTCAGAGCTAAATTACATGAAAAGAGAGAAAAACAAATAATGAAAATATATGTCAAAGTTGTATCATTACTGATAACAATCATTTTATATAAAAAAATGCCCTTTTAGCCATAATGTTTATTTGTGCTAAAATATGCTATGCCTAATGCCTGATTTACTGCTTTATTCATGGATCACTGCAGTTTATGGGCCGGCAGTTTTTATCCAGATATGCTGGAATTTTTCATTACTCTCTTAAATTTCACCAGATAAGTAATTTTGTGCACGCAGAAGTGACCAAGCAGGTACAGACCTCATGTAACGGTGTCTCATCATTATGGTTGTATCCTCCACGCAATATGTCACTTGATTTGCCTATAAAATTCTACAAACCCATCTGCTCTGCAAATTTATTTAAATTTACATTGCTGTATTATTTCTGTGCCTAACAGCTGTATAGAATTACTGCCCGAGTGAGTTTCATACTCAGTACGGTACTTGCTTATACATTGATTTAAGCTGTTAAAAAAAAACCCATATTAATACACATCCACATTTCTTTCTGATAATTTGTTTTGATTCACTGTGAATTAAATCCATCTGCTGCTCCATACTGATAAAAAGAATATTTTCAGAATCTTTGCTTAAAGAGACATGAAAATCAAAATTAAACTTTCATGATTCAGATAGAACAAGGAATTAGAAGCAACTCTCCAATTTAATTTGAGTATACAATTTACTTTCTTCTCTTGGTATCCTTTGTTGGAGATTATACCTAGGTAGACTCAGAAACATGCATGTGTCTAAAGAATAATATGACAGCAGTGTTGTAAGACATATGCTATACAGTGCTCCAGACATAAGCAGATGCTTAAACCTACCAACAAAGGATACCAAGATAACAAAGTAAATGTTAAAAGAAGTTAATTGAAAACCTTGTTTTGTTTGTTTTTTCCTTTTAAGAAACCTTTTTTAAACCTCCATGTTTTTATTTTGGAAAATTAATATTTTTTTGCTGCTTACTGATACATCTGTTTTCAGAGTGAAAGAACATGAGGTTATTAAAGGGACACTCAAATCAAAATTAAATGTTCATGATTCAGATAGATCAGCAATTTTAAACAACTTTCCAGTTTACTTCCATTAACAAACTGTGCACAGTTTTTTTTATATTTACACTTTTTGAGTCACCAGCTCCTACTGAGCATGTGCAAGAATTCACAAAATATATGTATATGCATTTGTGATTGGCTGATGGCTGTCACATGGTACAGGGGGAGTGGAAATAAACATAACTGTGAAATTTGTCAGATAAAAATCTACTATTCATTTGAAGTTCAGACTGAGGGTCCGATTTAACAATGTCTGTCCTACATAATACGTTGCGGACAGCAATCGGCCGCTAGCAGAGGGTGTCAATCAGGGCAAGTTGGCCCCATTCAGGGCATAGTAAAATGGCCCCTATGTGCTTTTGTAGTGTCTTGTTATCATGCATTTGTTGATTATGCAAATATACTGTATTGACTGGTCCTGTTTATAGTCTGTTATCCACCTGAATAAATCAAACCTCCTTGCAATAAAAAAGCCTAAACAAACAAAGATTTTGATGCAGAGATAACAATCATACACCATATGGTGATTATCATTTTGGAGTCCTTCCAGCAATGTCCACTTTGTGGTTTCACAAAGAGCATGCTTAAAGGGACACTGAACCCAAAATGTTTCTTTCGTGATTCAGATAGAGCATGCAATTTAATCAACTTTCTAATTTACTCCTATTATCAATTTTTCTTCTTTCTCTTCCTATCTTTATATGAAAAAGAAGGCATCTAAGCTTTTTTCTTGGTTCAGAACTCTGGACAGCAGTTTTTGATTGGTGGATGAATTTATCCACCAATCAGCAAGGACAACCTAGGTTGTTCACCAAAAATTGGCCAGCATCTATGCTTACATTCTTGCATTTCAAATAAAGATACCAAGAGAATAAAGAACATTTGATAATAGGAGTAAATTAGAAACCTGCTTCAAATTTCATGCTCTATCTGAATCACAATAGAAAAAAAATTGGGTTCAGTGTCCCTTTAATGGGCACACAGTCACACCTCTGTAAAGTTTCAGCCCCACCTACTGACAGGCCACTCAATTTCAACTCTGCCCTAGGTCTGCATAAAGTGCCCACATACCTTGTCATGAAAACCTCATGATGTTAGCATGTCAGGGGTTTAATTTACCTTCAATTTCCTTCTCTTCTATTTACAACCCTTTATCAGAAATGTCTAAAAGTATCAGACTTATGGGACCACTGACGTTTAGTATTTGCACCTGACCTGATGCAACAGGATACAAGGGGTAATAAAGCCTGTGCACATCGCTAACTTTAAGGTATTTCCAGAGCCTGTGTTAGGTAAAATCTGACATGGTTGATTAACAACAGTGTGTCACTATTGCAGAGAATTGAGGTAATTGACAGGACAACTATCCTCGCCAAGAAATATTCTGTTTATAAGTAATAATGCCTTGGAGGAATAAATAATACTAAATAAAGTATATGGTATATGGTATTTGGTATCAAAATGTTCTCTGCGGCCTAAAAACTGTATTGAGCTGGCTGGCAGGTAACTTACATGTAACTGAGAAATGTTATGTTACTGAAATAAATTCAGGATTTTCTCTACTTTAGATTGTAAGGTCCTAAATGCTGGGGGTGGACTATCTCGATCCTCTCTAACCCAGAGAGGCTAGCTTAAAGGGACACTGTACCCAATTGTTTTCTTTTGTGATTCAGATAGAGCATGAAATTTTAAGCAACTTTGTAATTTACTCCTATTATCAAATGTACCTTATTCTCTTGGTATCTTTGTTTGAAATGCAAGAATGTAAGTTTAGATGCTGGCCTTTTTTTGGTGAACAACCTAGGTTGTCTTTGCTGATTGGTGGATAAATTCATCCACCAATCAAAAACTGCTGTCCAGAGTGCTGAATCAAGAAAAAAGCTTAGATGCCTTCTTTTTTATATAAAGATAGCAAGAGAACGAAGAAACATTGATAATAGGAGTAAATTAGAAAGTTGCTTAAAATTGCATGCTCTATCCGAATCACGAAAGAAAAATTTTGGGTTCAGTGTCCCTTTAAGAACCTGAGATGATTTTGTCATGCATTTAGTTGTGAAAATTACACAATAACTTTGTCATTCCATATGGGAGACTGTCTGAACAGTGTGTTTGACTATTCTTCATTCCATCTCCCTGAAAACAGAAAACTATAGGACTTTGGGTAAAGTTGGAGGTTTCTATTATTTCTTCTTTTTATTTTAAAATCTTGCTTATGTGTAATTCTATTTGTTAAAATATTTTTCTTATATCAATGCACTATGACTTTTTTCTCATAATAAATGTTCCTTTATTAAATTTTGCCTTAATCTAATATTTGAACCACGTTACTGAATGAGACTATTAAAGGGACAGTCAACTCAAATTTGTTTATTGTTTTAAAAGATAGATAATCCCTTTATTACCCATTCCCCAGTTTTGCACAGAAAACATGGTTATATTTATACATGTTTTACCTCTGTGATTACCTTCTTTTTAAGCATCTTCTGACTGCCCCTTATCACATGATTATCTATTGACTTTAAAGTGATGGTAAAATTTACTATGTCAGACTATCTATTCTTGTTAAACAATAGATGATTGTAATAGTCGCTAACTTTTTTCCCAATGTATAATCTCATTGTAGATTAAATTATAAATGCACTGATCGGTTCGTTCCATCTGAAGCTCTGCCCCTTTCTACTTCGTTGTATTATCTCTGTTATTTAGATAGCGTTCCAACCCCCTCTCTAATTATGCATGACGGCATCGCGACCTTTGATAAATTCATTGCGCATGCTCTTTGCAACGCCATGGATTTGATGGGACTATGGAAAAACGTCACTAACCAGAAAAAAAGGTATTTTTGTTGGGGCTGACAGCGGATACCATAGGAAAGTAGCAGTTTCATATAAGTTACTAAAGTAAGCTGAAAAATTGTGTGTTTTGATGAATTAAATTAAACTCATATTGTTTTTTTATTTTTACATCAAATGGCAATTAGTCTATCATTTGAATTTTCCATCACTTTAAGTCAATTAGTGCTTTGTTGTTAGAATTTACGGGCGTCAGCACAATTTTATCTATATGGCTCACATGAACTAGCTTCCCCTGATGTAAAAAGCAAATACAAAAGCATGTGATCATGGGGCTGTCTTTAGGGACTTAGAAACAGACAGAAATTTAGAGGTTTAAAGGTTATAAGGTATGTTAATATAACCATGTTTTTGTGTGCAAAGCTGGGGAATGGGTAGTAAAGGCATTATCTATCTTTTTAAACAATAACATTTTTTGTGTTGACTGTCCCTTTAATATTAATAACAGCTTAATCTTTACTAAATTGTATTCTGGATTTTTAATTTGTTAGTCTGGGTTTTACTTAAGATCTCCCAAATAATAAATCTTAAGTGGTGGTAGCTTAGAGATAATTTAGTGTGGGAAGCATTAAAGGGGAGTTTGGGGTATTTATTTTAGGTCTAGAACAGACTAGAGAGTGTTTGTTAATGCTTGCAGCTACTGAACTAAGTCACAGGCTTGCCTGGAGTGGCTAGACTGTGACAGATTGGTTAAGGTGGTTAAGCTGCTGGGTTGGTTAACCCTGGTTATTACAAACCTCACTAGATAACCTCTCAGAGTCTTCTTCCTGTGCTTTAGTGTTTCAGGGATAAAAAGGTGGGGGGTATATATATTAAAAAAACTGCAAAGTTCATAACAACAAGTGTATTATTCTAGTAATCTTTAAAATGAGTAAATTGTGACCCGCGTTTAAATTTATAGACTGCAAAACATTATAGTGCACTTTTGGGGGCCGATTTATAATGGCCGTATGCTTCCTTATGCAGCTGCAGCGTTTTTAAGACCACTGCTCCTTAACTTGTCCGCTACCTCTGAGGGGGCGGACTGCAATCCACCCCGATCGCATACAATCATGTTGATTGACACCGCAAATGTGCAGGGGGCGGCAATGCACAAGCATTTCTAGTGAAATGCTTGTACAATGATTAATGCCGACAGCGTATGCTGTCAGCATTTATCGATGTGCGGCAGACATGATCGCTACAATGGATCATGTCCGCTCGCACTTCGATAAATCGACCCCCTGGATCTGTTCTTTAGATATGTTAATTGCAATATTGTTTGATCTTTGAAATGTGCTTAATGAAATATATTTAGTTTTAAGTGTCCCTTTAAGATTTTCATATGTCATTCAGTTCTCTCCTATATTACTTATCCTCCCAGTTGTGATTATCGGTTTCAGGGATTTCACCTCTGTGACCGGGATTTGAAATGGGATTGTGTCTTTGTGACCAGGATTTCAAACTGAGTTGTGCCATTGTGACAGCATAGAAATAACCCAGTTTCCAGTTTTTGCAGCTACATTATTGAAATCTCTCTCTCTCTTTTTTTCTTTCTTTCTCTCTCTCTCTTTCTTTCTCTTTATCTCTCTCTTTTTCTCTATCTCTTACTCTCTCTACATTTCTCTCTTTCTCTTTCTCTCTCTCTCTCTCTCTCTCTCTCTTTTTCTCTCTCCCTCTCTCTGTCTCTTTTTCTCTCTCTCATTCTTTCTCTCTCTCTTTCTCTCTCACACACTCTCTCTCTCTTTCTTTCACTCTCTTTCTCTCTCTATCTCTCCTTTTTTCTCTCTCTCTCTCTTTCTTTCTTTCTTTCTTTCTTTCTTTTTCTCTCTCTCTTTCTTTCTCTGTCCCGCTCTCTCTCTTTCTCTATCTCTCTCCCTCTTTCTCTCTATTTCTCTCTCTCTTTTTTTCTTTCTCTCTCTCTCTTTCTTTCTCTTTATCTCTCTCTTTTTCTCTATCTCTTACTCTCTCTATATTTCTCTCTTTCTCTTTCTCTCTCTCTCTCTCTCTCTCTCTCATTTTCTCTCTCCCTCTCTCTGTCTCTTTTTCTCTCTCTCATTCTTTCTCTCTCTCTTTCTCTCTCACACACTCTCTCTCTCTTTCTTTCACTCTCTTTCTCTCTTTATCTCTCCTTTTTTCTCTCTCTCTCTTTCTTTCTTTCTTTCTTTCTTTCTTTTTCTCTCTCTCTTTCTTTCTCTCTCCCGCTCTCTCTCTTTCTCTATCTCTCTCCCTCTTTCTCTCTATTTCTCTCTCTCTCTTTTTCTTTCTCTTTCTCTCATATGATAACTTTTCTTAAAAGCATTTCAGGAGCTTTTTTTTTTAATTCTAATTTGAAATGCTCTACTGTGCATTTTAAATTTGACTTTTATGTCCCTTTAAAGTCATTATTCCCATTTTATATTTACAGCCTTGAATAAGTCTTAGAATTTTAAGTGGGTCTGAGTTAAATTTATAAGAACCCCTATGAAGAAATTGTTTATTTACTATCCTTAGTTATTTTAACAGGGTGGCAATTATACAACCAATTACAACACAAAACCTGGCAGAGGAAAACAGATAGCATAATAAAAAAGTAAACAAAAAGGAATTTGCATATCCTTGGTTAAAAAATGGGGGTCAGGTACAAAAGTCATACTAGGTCTGCTTGGTTCTTGTAGTCATTAAATGGAGTATTTGTCACATTCAGCCAAGCTGGAGACTGGGTATTTATTGCCACACATATTTGTCTTGCTGTAGACATTAACCTTTGATATGTAGGGATACAGCACTCAGGAAGCACGATGAACACTAATTTACTGCTGTGAAACCACTCATTGCTCAGAACGTTATATGAGGCTAGTAACAGTCTGAGCTGCACACATCCAACAAGTATTGTTTTATCTGCATTGTTCAGGGTCTGGTCTGCAAACAAAATTAAATCAAAAGTATCTTGCAGTGAAGCAGAAACAGATTTGGTCCAGGTTCACTAAACTCGCTTAAAAATTAGAATCCATGAGGACTTTGTTGCTGGACTCTTAAGAATGCATTATCCACTGTGTAAGCTCTGCAAAACAGTTAGGGCGAGATTACAAGTCACGCGGCAAATCTGTTTTTCGCAGTTGTAAAAACACCACACGCCTTATGGTTTTCTTCGCATTTGGGGTTGCACAGGTATTACAAGTTGCAAAATATCTTATTTTACGTGTGCGTTAACCCGTGTGATCCAAAAAGCCAAATTGTGTGTGCGTTCACGTATTCCCCCGTAGAAGTCAACGGAGAAGACAAATAGAAAAAAACCCCTACCAAAAACCTAATCTGTTGCGCAAAGCCCATGACGTATTCTCTTTGAAAAGTGTACATGAAAATGCGAATATTTCATTTTGCAAGAATGTTTTGTTAACGGAATGTGTTCTATTTATTTATAAATAAATAAATAAATATTTCTCTATATATGTGATGATTTTTGGACTGATATATCTATTTATAGCGAGATATGTATATGAATACAGTATATATATATATATATATATGTCTAGATATCTAGAGATCTATATGCGAATATCTGTTTGAAAATCCCTCTAAGATATTGTTTAATGTGCATAAGATTGCAATGTGAAATCTTTTCATTTTCCCCATAGTTAAACATATCTCTATACATATAAATCCATGTTTCTCTATCTATTTGTATGTATGTCAATGTAAAATCCCTGCGTCAGCTATCTTTAAATCCTTTGGGATAGCTTTATTTATTTTTTTTATAAATCATTTTTATTTGTGCTTTTAAAGAATAAATATATCAATTGGGGACTCGCAGGGCCCCTTCACATACACAAAAACTCGATGAAAATTTCAGACCTTGTGGTCCAACAGGAAATATGTATTACAAACACATCAAGTTGTTCTCCGCATGTGCAAAGTCAAATAGAATAATCAAGCTAAGAAGTATCTGGAGAACCAGAAGTTACTCAGTGCAGCACCTCAGTACACATGTAGTTATTACAAGATAGAGGAGGGAGGAAGTGGGGAAGGGGAGGGAAGAGAGGAACATAGATGGGGAGGGGGGGGAGAGAGGGGAAAGAAGAGGGTCACAGATGTCCTGGGTAGGAGTACAGTCTGTTGGGCAGGGCTTGCACGCCACCTATTGGGTAATGTTTAGAGTGTCCTGTGTCGTGACAGAAGGGCACCATGAGGTATCATATTTATCTTTGAAGTCGGCCCATGTCATTTCAAACAAATCAGATTTGTTTAAATCAAGGTAGATGGCCTTTTCCATATTGTACAAGAAAGCCATTGTGTTTACAATCTCTTCCCACTTAGAGGGGAGTTCCCTTTTCCAAGATCTAGCTATGTTGGTTTTAATAGCAGACATTAAATACACGCTAAACAGGCTTTGGTGTTTGGGCATATCATGGAAAACCAGATGAAGAAGGACAGAAATCCGGCTTTCCGATACCCTAATTCCGAAGTCAGTAAGGGTGCAAAGTCCTAGTTCCCAAAGGGGTTTAATTTGGGGGCAATCCCACCAAATGTGCAGCATGTTGCCCTGTAGACCACAGCCCCTCCAGCAGAGTGCCAAAGTACCCGGGTATATTTTAGACAATCGAGTGGGGACCAGGTACCAGTGAAAGATAACTTTATAGTAAGTTTCAAACATTGTTACGCAATGTAGGGTTTGTTTAGTCAATAATATTGCCTTTTGCCAGGAGTGGGTGGAAGTCTGGGTGTAAAGGAGGTTGTCCCACCTAGTCAAGTGTGGGGCTACTACTGGCGGTACTGTTCCTTCTAGCAAATTGTAGTGGATTGTTAGTGGCTTAACAAGCCTGTGCCCCCCGCGCCAGATGGACTCCCAAGGGGTGAGGGAGGAGGGAGAAAACCCCAACTTTTCAGGAAGCTTTTAATCCGAAGTAATTCAAAGAAAAGGATTGGAGGGACGTCTGTTTGCGGATCTAAGTGCTCCAGGTCTAAAAAGCCATCTGGATGTGAAGCGGACCAAAAGTCAGAGACTTGCCTAATCTCCAGCGGAGCCCATATATTAGGGTGAGATTCCGCCAGCCCAGTAAATAGACCAGACACCGAGGTGATTGGGGAAGGGTGGGGAGCAATCAAAAGGCGGTGCTGAACCCTATCCTAGACAGACAAGCATTCTAAAATAATTGGATTGCAGATGCCTAGAGTTCTGCGGCTATGTGGCGGGGTCCAGATCACATCTTTAAGAAGAATGTTGGAGGGTAAAGAGGCCTGCTCAATTTCTCTCCATCTGTCATTCGATTGGAGTACTCCCCATTGTGAGATATGTATGAGCATAGCGCCCTCATAGTATTTTTACTACCGAAGGGGAGGCTAGTCCTCCCAAGTGAACGGGGAGTTGTAGGGTTTTATGGGCAATTCTGGGGGTCTTACCCTGCCAAATAAACTTTGTTATCTCGCTCTGAAATTGGGACAAGAGGTGCATGGGGACTCTGATTGGGAGACAATGGAAAAGGTAGGTGAGTTTAGGGAGGAAGGACATCTTAAGGGAGGCTATTCATCCCATCCAGGAGATAGACTTGTGATCCTACAATTTTTTTAGATTGCGCAGCTCTGATAGGATGGGGAAGTAGTTATCTTTTATCATTTGTGATACACTATTGGATATCCTCACGCCCAGGTGATATCCTCAATCCCACCTGATCTGGGCCAATCAAGCCCGGCAATAACTTGCCAACTCAGTTTGCTAGTATTTTAGCATAGATTTTAATATCAACATTGATCAGGGAGATTGGCCTGTAGCTAGAGCAGAGCAAAGGGTCCTTATCCGGTTTGGGCAATGTGATAATGGCAGCTTCCAGAAACTCCTCTCTGAGAGTGCCATCTTTTCCCACTAAGTCAAAGAGCCTGAGCAAATATGGGGAGAGTTCATGGGAGTATATCTTATAGAATTGGGCCCGTGGGCCTTGAAAGATTATAATAGTTTTATTGTTTGTTTAACCTCTAGTAGTGTGAGTGGGGCTGTGAGTGAATCTTGTTGTTCTACTGTAAGTGTAGGAAGATTCAGAGTAGACAGGAATAGCCTGATGTCATGAGAAAAAGCGGGTGTTGGGTTTTCCACGTTTTCTATATTGTATAATTTAGAATAGAAGTCAGCAAAACATTCTCCTATTAGAGAGGGTCTCCTATACGTTTTGTTATTGTGCCTAATTTGGGTTATATGGGAAGTACTGTGTTTGTGTCGAAGTTTATTGGCTAGCATGGTGTCGGCCCTGTTACCTTTATGGTAGAAAAGTTGCTTTAGCTTGGTGAGATGTTGCTGGGTCCGGCATAGTTCTAACGCATTAATGTGATCCCTAACTGCAGAGATTTGTGCTGAAAAATCCCCCGTGATAGGGGTACGGTTAGCAGCTTCTAATGTCCTAAGTTTAGTGTGCGTTTGCGCCAGTTTAAGTCCGGCTAGTTTTTTCAGATGGCTCTATTTGCGAATAATAAGGTCCTTGACCATTGCTTTGATAGCGCCCCAAAGGACATTGTCCGAGGTCTGTCCATTGCCGCTTTGGCCAAGCAGCTCAGTCAAGTCACGCCTCAGTTCTTCCCTGAATGGGATGTCTGCTAGAATATGTCTTGGGAGGCACCAATTAGATCTGGGTGGTGGTTTGTCACAGGGGTATAGGTCGACTGTAACTAAGTCATGGTCCGAAAAGGAGCTGAAACAGATCTCAGAATGGGAGGCCGAATGTAGGGTCCCTACCTGACAGAAAATATGGTCTAACCAGGAATATGCCCTGTGCGGGTGCGAGTAGTGGGTGTAATCTCTCTCTCTCTAGAGTGCAGTGACCTCCAAATGTCAAAGTAGCCGTGATGAATCATTATGGTCCGAAACTGGGCAGAGGTGTGGGCCACTTGAGGGTTGCTTCTGTCTACACTGGCAGTCTTACGGTCCAGTTTAGGGTCCCATGCCATGTTAAAGTCACCTGCCAATAAGACCCTTCCCTATCCGCATTTGTCAATTATTTGGAGGATCTTATGGAGGCAAGCAGGTTGACAGGAATTGGGCAGGTATATAGAAATCAGTGTATGGAGCACATGGTCTAGTCTGCATACTAAAATAGTGTATCTGGCCTGTGGGTCTGTGAATGTTTGTATCTGTTCGTAAACAACTCTGTTGTGTAATAATATGGCCGTGCCTCTGGCCTTCTTGGAGAAGGGGGAGTGTTCCAGGACCTTGTAGGAAGTGGAGTGAAAGTGTTGGGTGGAGCCCGTCTGCCAATGAGTCTCCTGTAGGAATACTGCATCTGGGTTGTGAAATTTGAGTTCACGGGTTAGGAGGCTCCTCTTAAAGGGGGAGTTAAGGCCCCTTACATTATGGGTAAGAAGTCTAAGGCGGTTTGCCATCTTGAAGTGTGTGGGGGGGAGGAGAAAGTAGAGGTGTGGGGGGGTCAAACTGGGCTGTATGTTGTGAGGTGCTATCTTAAGAGATGAGGTGGAAATAGTCCACCTGGGTGGAACCCTGGTGTGGGCTTCCTATGTGGGGGGGGGGGGCAGGTAAGAGAGGAGTGTTAGCAGTGAGGACCGGGGTTCCCGGTCCGACTCCATGTATGTAAAGAACGAGTCATGTGTGTCTGATCATAGTAGTCAACCTGAGAATTATGTCCAAACATAACAACCAGTATATATAGACAATAAAGAACGAGACATTTGAGTATCTGTTCAGAACAGTCAGCTTGGAGATTGTTCCTAAGCATAACAGCAAATAAGTATGAGCAACAAGAGTAGACAACAATGTTAGAAATCTACAACAATAGTAATAATGTAAATATCCCACCATCAAAACTGGGAACAATTGACTTGTGCCGAGTTGGTCCCACAATGCAATTAAAACAGACTTAACCTCTAACAGAATAGGTTTAAACATAGTCAGCTTATCAGTGCAATTGGAATAAACTTAACCTCTAACAAAGTGGGTGTAAACAAAGTCAGATTATCAGAAATATTAGGGACCTTACCCGGCCAGACCTGGACTGGATGCCTCTAGTCCATTCAAGCCATCCATCAAGGCCAGCATGGGAAAAAAAAGGCTCAGTGGAGGGGGTTAAAGTTGTCTTACGTTGGTGCGTCATTTTCAGGGAGGAAGTGCATGGGGTCTTTGAGAGTCCTGCAGCTGCTGGGTTTTCTGTCTCTTGGTCCGCTGATCTTTGATATGCCATTCAGGCGCTGTGGCTCTTAGTTTTGCCTTAGCAGGGATGTGTTCTAGTGGGCTGTTGTTTGTGAGTCCCCATTGTGCGAGCAAGGCAGTTCCCTGGGCCAGCGAGGACACTGTATATGTCTGGTTGTCCCTTGAGGCTATTAACTTAGCCAGGTAACCCCATCTATATTTAGTGCCCGCTCTTTCCATAGTAGTGGTCATGCCCTCAGTGGCACCCGGCAGATCTCCAAAGAGCTCTAGTAGGAAGTTCTGTAAGTCTGTGGTTGCAATGTCCTCCGGTATCCCCCGAAATCTGATATTATTCCTTTGGGCCCGGTCTTCGACATCTGTGAGCTTGAACTCTAGTCGACTCAATTGGTCCGATAGGTCTTCAGAGTATGACAATATGTTTTACTGGTCTGTAGCGATGTCGTCATGCCTTCTCTCCAGGGAGTCCACCGTGTCTCCTATTTCTGAGATATCTTTTTTGAGCTCGGCATGGCTTCTTTGAATTTCTTTTGTAA
Source organism: Bombina bombina (assembly GCF_027579735.1). Classification (NCBI taxonomy): domain Eukaryota; kingdom Metazoa; phylum Chordata; class Amphibia; order Anura; family Bombinatoridae; genus Bombina; species Bombina bombina. The sequence continues at coordinate 157,967,209 of NC_069509.1, forward strand.
TGGAGTGCATTTGTCGGGCAAACATTTTCTTAAGAGTATCTTCTGTAATTAAGTGTTGTAATCTAGAGGGCTTAGCAACATCAGGTAAGGAACCCTCGCCCAGGGACTCTGATTCGCTTAGCCCATCATTTGAGTCTTCCTCCAGTTCTTTCTGTGGTTGAGTGAAATGGTCTAATACCATTTTTTAACCGGCACGGGGGTTCTAGGCTGTCGTCTGGAAGTATGAGGCATTATCCCTTGTGGTGGGGGAGTAAACAGGTAATTGGACAGAAATGCAAGTTAATTCTGAATGAAAAGACACCAAATAATTATCTCTCAGGTGAGTACATTAAATACATTAAAAGAAAGTACTAAACATCAGTATATGGAGTGGGACCAAGTGGCCTTCCCCTACCCCTCCATGATGATGCTTAAAGTATGTCAGAGGGAGTCACCACTGAGGAGCAAGGGCCAGCGAGACCCCCCCCGGACACAGGTCAATTAAATTGGCCCTTATACCCTGCAGTAGGGTAGAGCCTGTCACTGGAGAAATACCCTGCTGACCCCCACCCAGCCCAGGAACAGGAGATACGACCCTAAGGAAGGGAAAAGTGGAAAGGGAGGTGACCAACCCAGGTGAGCTGGGTTGGAAAGGGGGGCCAGTTAGGGGTCCCCAGGCAGCAAAGCACAGGCAGAAAATAAAATAGACAATGCAATGAATGTATCTGATAACACTATGTTGGTTTACAGTGAGTAGATCTATAGGTAAAGGTTGGGATAGTGTTATATAACCAAGACTCACTGCAGTGGTGTAAACAGACTAAAAAAGGACACAGTTATACAATTACACTCTGGGTACAGGGCCACAGAGACACAAATGCTGACGCAGCAGCCAAGGTACAAATAGAACCCTCTGAAAAATTTGAGACTGGGTAGCAGTAATCAGTGCACAGCACAGGGGTCAAGAAATATTGGCCACGTATGTTCTTAGGGCCAAAGTTGGTGATGGCTAGGCATAGAAGCAATGTGCTGTCCCTTTGAACACACAATTTCAGTGAGGCCTAATAGTCCCTTGATGTGTCCACAAAAGCAGGCAAACTAAAATAGTACTGTAGGTGGATCCCCAATCTAAAGCCCCTGGTTATGCACTAATAGGCTCTTGCAAAGTTATTGACAGTGTTCAGGGGTTTAAATTAGGGTCAGGAGGCTTCAGGGATGTGTGGTGTGAGAGTGTACTTTAATTACCTCATCTAGGAGATCCACATGGGTAGAGGACTCAGAGCTCTTCTCCTCCGATACCTCTCCGAACACAGGAGGACTGTGGGAACTGTTTCTGACCTAGGGCGACCCAGGTCGGCAAGTGGCAAATGTTGTGCACTGGTCTCTCCCCAGGATGACCCTCCTTCTGTGCAGTGGGGAAATGCAGGTCCTGTGTGCAGGTGAGTGTCCGCTTTAAAGGGAGCAGGGGTCGCCCAGGCAGGGATTTAGTTGGTAGCAAGGTAGCCTCCGGAGCAGAGCCCCGACCCTCCGGAGTCCAGAGGGCTAAAGAGCCTGGCGTCACAGTGCTGCTGATCTTAGTCGAGCGGTTCACTAATAGGCCCAATTCTGGAGTAAGCCGCTTCTAAAACAGGATCACACACTTGCTGGGTGTAATTAGTTATATTAGCCCTAAATTACAAGCTGAAGTGTGGGCAGAAGACTCTTAAAACAAGCTTATTAATGACTTGTTTAGCAGAGCTCCTCTCAGACACGACCGCTCAGTATGGCGGTTTAACTTCGCCCCCCCGGGGGTAGCTTTATTAAAGTGTCAGTAAACTTTAAAAATAATGTGTAGCCAAACTTTATAAAAACATAATGTAGCCTATTAATTTTTAAAAAAAAATGCTGTTTTACAGACCCGCTCTCTGTACTCTGCTGAGCGGGTCTGTTATATTTACTCAGTGCATAGGGCCAGCTGTATAGTCACAGCCCGGCCCGACCGCGCCATAGCACTAAGTGCAGCTCGCTCCTGCGGGCCGGGCTGTGACTATACAACTGGCCCGATGCACTGAGTAAATATAACAGACCCGCTCAGCAGAGTACAGAGAGCGGGTCTGTAAAACAGCATTTTTTTAAAAAAATTAATAGGCTACATTATGTTTTTATAAAGTTTGGCTACTTTAATGTTATATAATTCTGCACTATGTGCAGAATTATATAACATTATTTTTAAGGTTTACTGTCCCTTTAAGCAGCAAATGCTGCTTTCTACGCCCATTGGTTTCAGGTTGGAAGACCACTGCTCCTTAAAGGGACATGAAACCCATTTTTTTTCTTTCATGATTCAGATAGAGAATACAATTTTAAAAATTTTTCCAATTTACTTCTATTATTTAATTTGCTTGTTTCTCTTGTTATCCTTTGCTGAAATGTTTATCTAGGCCAGCTCAGGAGCAGCAGAACCTAGATTCTAGCTGCTGATTGGTAGCTGCATATATATGTTGATTGACATTGGCTCACTCATGTGTTCAGCTAGAAACCATTAGTGCATTGCTGCTCCTTCAACAAACGATACCAAGAGAATGAAACACATTAGATAATAGAAGTAAATTAGAAAGTTGTTTACAATTATATTCTCTATCTGAATCATGAAAGAAAAATGTTGGGCTTCATGTCCCTTTATTTTCGCCACCTTTTAGTTGGCAGACTGAAATTATCCTGATCCGATACGATCAGGATGATTGACACCCCTTGCTAGCGGCCTATTGGCCACAGGTGAGCAGGGGCGGCATTGCACAAGCAGTTCACTAGATGATAAATGCCAACAGCATATGCTGCCGGCATTTAGCAATGTCGAATGGACATGATTCGCTGTAGCCACTCAACATTTGTTAGATCTACCCCTTTTACTTTTTGTGTGCAATATTTTTTCATTTTTTAATAATTATATTTTTTAATAATTTTTAATAGACAGTGTTAATATGAGTGTAACTGTACTGTGTGTGTAATGTGCTTTTGAAGTCTTTCGTGTAACTTTTATGTTGCAAAATACTGTTAACTATAGCTCTTCTAGCACGGAAAGGATTGTTGCGATTCTTCAAGACTTGTAAGATCTGCGCAAATTGATTGCGAAATGATCATATTGCACATTGAAAACTTATACCGTACGACTTGTAATCTTGCCCTTAAAGGGGCATGGAAGTCAATAATTCAGATAGACAGTGCTTTTTTTAAAAAATAAGTTCTTATGTATTTTTTACTGATATTGTAAGGGGTTAAAAATAAAAGAGGTTTAAAACATAGAATTTTATGGAAGTAAAAATTAAACTGACTTGATTCCTACAGAGTGTAACATCTAAAAAAAATATTCCAATTTACTTATCAAGTTTACCTCTTGCTGTAGGTTTTCATTAAAATTCTGTCCCTTTCCTCGTGGGCATACGGAATTAGGCTCGGCAGCATGCATGTGTCTTACACACGATTATAACAATTTTATACAAGCAAACTGTAGAGGAAAAGTTAAAGTGCAGTAGATTTAGCCAGTCTATGGTAGCATTCTATGGAAAACTATGCTGTTTATCTAGTAGCACTGTTTAATAAACAACACATTTTTTTACATAATCTGAGGGCATCTATTTTTATTAAAAAATCCAAAAATAGTTAGATAATGAAGTGATGTGGCTGTTCCTGCTGTAACTCTGCAGAGCAGATAATGCAGTGCTGTGGATGTTCCTGCTGTAACTTTGTAGTGCAGATAAGGCAGAGCTGTGGGTGTTGCTGCTGTAACTCTGCAGAGCAGATAAGGCAGAGCTGTGGGTGTTCCTGCTGTAACTCTGTAGTGCAGATAAGGCAGAGCTGTGGATGTTCCTGCTGTAACTCTGCAGAGCAGATAAGGCAGAGCTGTGGGTGTTGCTGCTGTAACTCTGTAGTGCAGATAAGGCAGAGCTGTGGGTGTTGCTGCTGTAACTCTGTAGTGCAGATAAGGCAGAGCTGTGGGTGTTCCTGCTGTAACTCTGCAGAGCAGATAATGCAGAGATGTGGATGTTCCTGCTGTAATTCTGCAGAGCAGATAAGGCAGAGCTGTGGGTGTTGCTGCTGTAACTCTATAGTGCAGATAAGGCAGAGCTGTGGGTGTTCCTGCTGTAATTCTGCAGAGCAGATAAGGCAGAGCTGTGGGTGTTGCTGCTGTAACTCTATAGTGCAGATAAGGCAGAGCTGTGGGTGTTGCTGCTGTAACTGTAGTGCAGATAAGGCAGAGCTGTGGGTGTTGCTGCTGTAACTCTATAGTGCAGATAAGGCAGAGCTGTGGGTGTTCCTGCTGTAATTCTGCAGAGCAGATAAGGCAGAGCTGTGGGTGTTGCTGCTGTAACTCTATAGTGCAGATAAGGCAGAGCTGTGGGTGTTGCTGCTGTAACTCTGTAGTGCAGATAAGGCAGAGCTGTGGGTGTTGCTGCTGTAACTCTATAGTGCAGATAAGGAAGAGCTGTGGGTGTTCCTGCTGTAATTCTGCAGAGCAGATAAGGCAGAGCTGTGGGTGTTGCTGCTGTAACTCTGTAGTGCAGATAAGGCAGAGCTGTGGGTGTTGCTGCTGTAACTCTGTAGTGCAGATAAGGCAGAGCTGTGGGTGTTGCTGCTGTAACTCTGCAGAGCAGATAAGGCAGAGCTGTGGATGTTCCTGCTGTAACTCTGTAGTGCAGATAAGGCAGAGCTGTGGGTGTTGCTGCTGTAACTCTGTAGTGCAGATAAAGCAGAGCTGTGGATGTTCCTGCTGTAACTCTGTAGTGCAGATAAGGCAGAGCTGTGGGTGTTGCTGCTGTAACTGTAGTGCAGATAAGGCAGAGCTGTGGGTGTTGCTGCTGTAACTCTGTAGTGCAGATAAGGCAGAGCTGTGGGTGTTGCTGCTGTAACTCTGCAGAGCAGATAAGGCAGAGCTGTGGGTGTTGCTGCTGTAACTCTGCAGAGCAGATAAGGCAGAGCTGTGGGTGTTGCTGCTGTAACTCTGTAGTGCAGATAAGGCAGAGCTGTGGGTGTTGCTGCTGTAACTCTACAGAGCAGATAAGGCAGAGCTGTGGGTGTTGCTGCTGTAACTCTGTAGTGCAGATAAGGCAGAGCTGTGGGTGTTGCTGCTGTAACTCTGTAATGCAGATAAGGCAGAGCTGTGGGTGTTCCTGCTGTAACTCTGTAGTGCAGATAAGGCAGAGCTGTGGGTGTTGCTGCTGTAACTCTGTAATGTAGATAAGGCAGAGCTGTGGATGTTCCTGCTGTAACTCTGCAGAGCAGATAAGGCAGAGATGTTCCTGCTGTAACTCTGCAGAGCAGATAAGGCAGAGCTGTGGGTGTTGCTGCTGTAACTCTGTAATGCAGATAAGGCAGAGCTGTGGGTGTTCCTGCTGTAACTCTGCAGAGAAGATAAGGCAGATCTGTGGGTTTTGCTGCTGTAACTCTGCAGAGCAGATAAGGCAGAGCTGTGGGTGTTGCTGTAACTCTGCAGAGCAGATAAGGCAGAGTTGTGGGTGTTCCTGCTGTAACTCTGCAGAGCAGATAAGGCAGAGCTGTGGGTGTTGCTGCTGTAACTCTGTAGTGCAGATAAGGCAGAGCTGTGAGTGTTCCTGCTGTAACTCTGTAATGCAGATAAGGCAGAGCTGTGGGTTTTGCTGCTGTAACTCTGCAGAGCAGATAAGGCAGAGCTGTGGGTGTTGCTGCTGTAACTCTGTAGTGCAGATAAGGCAGAGCTGTGGGTGTTGCTGTAACTGTAGTGCAGATAAGGCAGAGCTGTGGGTGTCGCTGCTGTAACTCTGTAGTGCAGATAAGGCAGAGCTGTGGGTGTTGCTGCTGTAACTCTGCAGAGCAGATAAGGCAGAGCTGTGGGTGTTGCTGCTGTAACTTTGTAGTGCAGATAAGGCAGAGCTGTGGGTGTTGCTGCTGTAACTGTAGTGCAGATAAGGCAGAGCTGTGGGTGTTGCTGCTGTAACTCTGCAGAGCAGATAAGGCAGAGCTGTGGATGTTCCTGCTGTAACTCTGTAGTGCAGATAAGGCAGAGCTGTGGGTGTTCCTGCTGTAACTCTGTAGTGCAGATAAGGCAGAGCTGTGCGTGTTGCTGCTGTAACTCTGCAGAGCAGATAAGGCAGAGCTGTGGGTGTTGCTGCTGTAACTCTGCAGAGCAGATAAGGCAGAGCTGTGGATGTTCCTGCTGTAACTCTGTAGTGCAGATAAGGCAGAGCTGTAGGTGTTCCTGCTGTAACTCTGCAGAGCAGATAAGGCAGAGCTGTGGGTGTTGCTGCTGTAACTCTGCAGAGCAGACAAGGCAGAGCTGTGGGTGTTGCTGCTGTAACTCTGCAGAGCAGATAAGGCAGAGCTGTGGGTGTTGCTGCTGTAACTCTGTAGTGCAGATAAGGCAGAGCTGTGGGTGTTGCTGCTGTAACTGTAGTGGAGATAAGGCAGAGCTGTGGGTGTTGCTGCTGTAACTCTGTAGTGTAGATAAGGCAGAGCTGTGGATGTTCCTGCTTTAACTCTGCAGAGAAGATAAGGCAGAGCTGTGGGTGTTGCTGCTGTAACTGTAGTGCAGATAAGGCAGAGCTGTGGGTGTTGCTGCTGTAACTCTGTAGTGTAGATAAGGCAGAGCTGTGGGTGTTGCTGCTGTAACTCTGTAGTGCAGATAAGGCAGAGCTGTGAGTGTTCCTGCTGTAACTCTGTAATGCAGATAAGGCAGAGCTGTGGGTTTTGCTGCTGTAACTCTGCAGAGCAGATAAGGCAGAGCTGTGGGTGTTGCTGCTGTAACTCTGCAGAGCAGATAAGGCAGAGCTGTGGGTGTTGCTGCTGTAACTCTGTAATGCAGATAAGGCAGAGCTGTGGGTGTTGCTGCTGTAACTCTGCAGAGCAGATAAGGCAGAGCTGTGGGTGTTGCTGCTGTAACTCTGTAGTGCAGATAAGGCAGAGCTGTGGGTGTTGCTGCTGTAACTCTGTAGTGCAGATAAGGCAGAGCTGTCGGTGTTGCTGCTGTAACTCTGCAGTGCAGATAAGGCAGAGCTGTGGATGTTCCTGCTGTAACTCTGTAGTGCAGATAAGGCAGAGCTGTGGGTGTTCCTGCTGTAACTCTGTAGTGCAGATAAGGCAGAGCTGTGGGTGTTGCTGCTATAACTCTGCAGAGCAGATAAGGCAGAGCTGTGGATGTTCCTGCTGTAACTCTGTAGTGCAGATAAGGCAGAGCTGTGGGTGTTCCTGCTGTAACTCTGCAGAGCAGATAAGGCAGAGCTGTGGGTGTTGCTGCTGTAACTCTGTAGTGCAGATAAGGCAGAGCTGTGAGTGTTCCTGCTGTAACTCTGTAATGCAGATAAGGCAGAGCTGTGGGTGTTGCTGCTGTAACTCTGTAGTGCAGATAAGGCAGAGCTGTGGGTGTTGCTGCTGTAACTCTGTAATGCAGATACGGCAGAGCTGTGGGTGTTCCTGCTGTAACTCTGTAGTGCAGATAAGGCAGAGCTGTGGGTGTTGCTGCTGTAACTCTGCAGAGCAGATACGACAGAGCTGTGGGTGTTGCTGCTGTAACTCTGTAATGCAGATAAGGCATAGCTGTGGGTGTTCCTGCTGTAACTCTGTAGTGCAGATAAGGCAGAGATGTGGGTGTTGCTGCTGTAACTCTGCAGAGCAGATAAGGCAGAGCTGTGGGTGTTGCTGCTGTAACTCTGTAATGCAGATAAGGCAGAGCTGTGGGTGTTCCTGCTGTAACTCTGCAGAGCAGATAAGGCAGAGCTGTGAGTGTTCCTGCTGTAACTCTGTAATGCAGATAAGGCAGAGCTGTGGGTTTTGCTGCTGTAACTCTGCAGAGCAGATAAGGCAGAGCTGTGGGTGTTGCTGCTGTAACTCTGCAGAGAAGATAAGGCAGAGCTGTGGGTGTTGCTGCTGTAACTGTAGTGCAGATAAGGCAGAGCTGTGGGTGTTGCTGCTGTAACTCTGTAGTGTAGATAAGGCAGAGCTGTGGATGTTCCTGCTTTAACTCTGCAGAGAAGATAAGGCAGAGCTGTGGGTGTTGCTGCTGTAACTCTGTAGTGCAGATAAGGCAGAGCTGTGGGTGTTGCTGCTGTAACTCTGTAGTGCAGATAAGGCAGAGCTGTGAGTGTTCCTGCTGTAACTCTGTAGTGCAGATAAGGCAGAGCTGCGGGTGTTGCTGCTGTAACTCTGCAGAGCAGATAAGGCAGAGCTGTGGGTGTTGCTGCTGTAACTCTGTAATGCAGAAAAGGCAGAGCTGTGGGTGTTCCTGCTGTAACTCTGCAGAGCAGATAAGGCAGAGCTGTGAGTGTTCCTGCTGTAACTCTGTAATGCAGATAAGGCAGAGCTGTGGGTTTTGCTGCTGTAACTCTGCAGAGCAGATAAGGCAGAGCTGTGGGTGTTGCTGCTGTAACTCTGCAGAGAAGATAAGGCAGAGCTGTTGGTGTTGCTGCTGTAACTGTAGTGCAGATAAGGCAGAGCTGTGGGTGTTGCTGCTGTAACTCTGTAGTGTAGATAAGGCAGAGCTGTGGATGTTCCTGCTTTAACTCTGCAGAGAAGATAAGGCAGAGCTGTGGGTGTTGCTGCTGTAACTGTAGTGCAGATAAGGCAGAGCTGTGGGTGTTGCTGCTGTAACTCTGTAGTGCAGATAAGGCAGAGCTGTGGGTTTTGCTGCTGTAACTCTGCAGAGCAGATAAGGCAGAGCTGTGGGTGTTGCTGCTGTAACTCTAGTGCAGATAAGGCAGAGCTGTGGGTGTTGCTGCTGTAACTCTGTAGTGTAGATAAGGCAGAGCTGTGGATGTTCCTGCTGTAACTCTGCAGAGCAGATAAGGCAGAGATGTTCCTGCTGTAACTCTGCAGAGCAGATAAGGCAGAGCTGTGGGTGTTGCTGCTGTAACTCTGTAATGCAGATAAGGCAGAGCTGTGGGTGTTGCTGCTGTAACTCTGCAGAGCAGATAAGGCAGAGCTGTGGGTGTTGCTGCTGTAACTCTGCAGAGCAGATAAGGCAGAGCTGTGGGTGTTGCTGATGTAACTCTGTAATGCAGATAAGGCAGAGCTGTGGGTGTTACTGCTGTAACTCTGTAGTGCAGATAAGGGAGAGCTGTGGGTGTTACTGCTGTAACTCTGTAGTGCAGATAAAGCAGAGCTGTGGGTTTTGCTGCTGTAACTCTGTAGTGCAGATAAGGCAGAGCTGTGGGTGTTGCTGCTGTAACTCTGTAGTGCAGATAAGGCAGAGCTGTGGGTGTTGCTGCTGTAACTCTGTAGTGCAGATAAGGCAGAGCTGTGGGTGTTGCTGCTGTAACTCTGCAGAGCAGATAAGGCAGAGCTGTGGATGTTCCTGCTGTAACTCTGTAGTGCAGATAAGGCAGAGCTGTGGGTGTTCCTGCTGTAACTCTGTAGTGCAGATAAGGCAGAACTGTGGGTGTTGCTGCTGTGACTCTGCAGAGCAGATAAGGCAGAGCGGTGGATGTTCCTGCTGTAACTCTGTAGTGCAGATAAGGCAGAGCTGTGGGTGTTCCTGCTGTAACTCTGCAGAGCAGATAAGGCAGAGCTGTGGGTGTTGCTGCTGTAACTCTGTAGTGCAGATAAGGCAGAGCTGTGAGTGTTCCTGCTGTAACTCTGTAATGCAGATAAGGCAGAGCTGTGGGTTTTGCTGCTGTAACTCTGCAGAGCAGATAAGGCAGAGCTGTGGGTGTTGCTGCTGTAACTCTGCAGAGAAGATAAGGCAGAGCTGTGGGTGTTCCTGCTGTAACTGTAGTGCAGATAAGGCAGAGCTGTGGGTGTTGCTGCTGTAACTGTAGTGCAGATAAGGCAGAGCTGTGGGTGTTGCTGCTGTAACTCTGTAGTGCAGATAAGGCAGAGCTGTGGGTGTTGCTGCTGTAACTCTGCAGAGCAGATAAGGCAGAGCTGTGGGTGTTGCTGCTGTAACTCTGTAGTGTAGATAAGGCAGAGCTGTGGATGTTCCTGCTTTAACTCTGCAGAGAAGATAAGGCAGAGCTGTGGGTGTTGCTGCTGTAACTGTAGAGCAGATAAGGCAGAGCTGTGGGTGTTGCTGCTGTAACTCTGTAGTGCAGATAAGGCAGAGCTGTGGGTGTTCCTGCTGTAACTCTGTAGTGCAGATAAGGCAGAGCTGTGAGTTTTGCTGCTGTAACTCTGCAGAGCAGATAAGGCAGAGCTGTGGGTGTTGCTGCTGTAACTGTAGTGCAGATAAGGCAGAGCTGTGGTCGTTGCTGCTGTAACTCTGCAGAGCAGATAAGGCAGAGATGTTCCTGCTGTAACTCTGCAGAGCAGATAAGGCAGAGCTGTGGGTGTTGCTGCTGTAACTCTGTAATGCAGATAAGGCAGAGCTGTGGGTGTTCCTGCTGTAACTCTGCAGAGAAGATAAGGCAGAGCTGTGGGTTTTGCTGCTGTAACTCTGCAGAGCAGATAAGGCAGAGCTGTGGGTGTTGCTGCTGTAACTCTGCAGAGCAGATAAGGCAGAGCTGTGGGTGTTCCTGCTGTAACTCTACAGAGCAGATAAGGCAGAGCTGTGGGTGTTGCTGCTGTAACTCTGTAGTGCAGATAAGGCAGAGCTGTGAGTGTTCCTGCTGTAACTCTGTAGTGCAGATAAGGCAGAGCTGTGGGTGTTGCTGCTGTAACTCTGTAATGCAGATAAGGCAGAGCTGTGGGTTTTGCTGCTGTAACTCTGCAGAGCAGATAAGGCAGAGCTGTGGGTGTTGCTGCTGTAACTCTGCAGAGCAGATAAGGCAGAGCTGTGGGTGTTGCTGCTGTAACTCTGTAATGCAGATAAGGCAGAGCTGTGGGTTTTGCTGCTGTAACTCTGCAGAGCAGATAAGGCAGAGCTGTGGGTGTTGCTGCTGTAACTCTGCAGAGCAGATAAGGCAGAGCTGTGGGTGTTCCTGCTGTAACTCTGCAGAGCAGATAAGGCAGAGCTGTGGGGGTTGCTGCTGTAACTATAGTGCAGATAAGGCAGAGCTGTGGGTGTTGCTGCTGTAACTCTGTAGTGCAGATAAGGCAGAGCTGTGGGTGTTGCTGCTGTAACTCTGTAGAGCAGATAAGGCAGAGCTGTGGGTGTTCCTGCTGTAACTCTGTAGTGCAGGTAAGGCAGAGCTGTGGGTGTTGCTGCTGTAACTCTGTAGTGCAGATAAGGCAGAGCTGTGGGTGTTCCTGCTGTAACTCTGCAGTGACTGCTGCCGCTAAAGCTCCATCTACAGGTTAATATTGGTTTACTCAAAGCTGTAGACATATAGGGATCAATTTATCAAGCTCCGTATGGAGCTTGATGCCCCGTGTTTCTGGCGAGTCTTCAGGCTCGTCGGTAACAGAAGTTATGAAGCAGCGGTCTAAAGACTGCTGCTCCATAACCGGTCCGCTTGCTCTGAAGCGGGGGAAAAAAAATCAACCCAATCGAATACAATCAGGTTGATTGACACCCCCTGCTAGCAAATCGTCAGGGGGCGGTATTGCACCAGCAATTCACAATATCTGCGGGTGCAATGATAAATGCCGACAGCGTATGCTGTCTGCATTTATCGATGTGTGGCGGACATGATAAGCTACATTGTATCATGTCCGTCCGCACAATAATAAATTGACCCCATAGCGCTCAATTAATTTACACACCCCTAGGACTACTTCAGTATACCCTCAGGGCAAGAGACTGAGCTTTAACCAGAGGTAGATTTGAAAATGTACAAAAATTGAAAGTGCTTTCATTTTAAATTGCACTCTCTAAATCATGACAGTTTAATTTTGACTCCCATGTCTCTATAAGTTTTAACTCTTGTTGATTTTTAGTCCCTCACAGAACCAGTAATATACACATCAATGTATGTTTAACCTTTTAAATATCATTAACAGACAGAAAAGGGAATTTTTAATGAAAGTAGTTTTTTTTTTAGCATTGGAAATCCTTTAAGTGCCTGTAAAACACAAACAGAAAACACACAGAGCTAAGGATTTTTTTATACCATTAAATACCAGAAGACTGAATGTGAGTACCATGCTCAGAGCAGTGGATTTTATTACAAGGACAGAGACTCTTATTTTGCTAGTACTTTACCTTTACTACACAGACAGCGTTTTAACACATTCATATGAATTAAGGAAATAACAGAGAAAACAGTGAATACAACACAGAAACCAATGAGAAAAAAAAAAACCCTTAGAGGTCAGTGAGAGCAGACACCAAGCAGAATAGTAAAACTATCCATATAACATCCATATAACATCCTCTTTACTCATTGCAGTTCAGAGAGTTAAGTACATATCTTTTTGTTGTGTTAATAAAGTGTTAATTTTTTCTTTTTCTCCTATTTTCTTATTATTTCTTGCATTTTATTGTGCATTATATTTTTGTTTTACTTTTATCTTACTCTGTTTTGGTTTTTTTCTATCTCTGATTTCAGTTTTGTGTTGTTATTTGCTTCTAGCATATATTTAATAATATCTACTTTTATTTCTATTTTATTTATTCCCCAATTTTATTTTATTATTTTTTAAAAATATATATTCACTTTACTTTATTCTTTTTTCTTTTGTTTACAAAGGTTTTGAAACCAGTCACAGCTCGGTTCCGGAAGAAAGAAATGTGTCTGATAATTGAGCTAGACGACCTTCTTCTTATTCACCAATCTCTATTCTCAAGGAATATTTATCCATCAAAATTCATCTTCTTCAAAAATTGGATTTTATTATCAATGTCAAAAAATTTTCTCTTGTTCTTTCTCAAACTTTAGTTTTTCTGGGTATCAATATAAATACTATTTCAGCTACCCTTAGCCTCAAGAAAATACTGAAAATCAAGAAAGAAATTTCTTATATTCTCAACAAGCAGATCTTTCCTATCCACCTTGTAGCCAGGGTTAACTGGTCTCCTGTCTTCATCAATTCAAGCCATTTTTCCAGCCCCACTTCATTACATTGGGCCGATTTAACAAGCTGTCAATTGGCCCCAATGCAGCTGTTTCCGTACGAGCCTTCAGGCTGGCCTGGAAACAGCAGTTAAGAAGCAGCAGTCTTAAGACCGCTGCTCCATAACTTGTACGTCTCCTCTGACACTGCGGACATTAATCCGCCCGATCGTATACGAACGGGTTGATTGACACCCCCTGCTAGCGGCCGATTGGCTGCAAATCTGCAGGGGGCGACATTGCTTAAGCATTTCACCAGAACTGCTTGTGCAATGTTAAATGCCGACAGCGTATGCTGTCGGCATTCAGCGATATCTGTCGGACATGATCTCTTCAAAGAATAAAAAAATTAATCTTCAGCAAGGTTTCTCCTATCAACACAAACATTCCCTACCCAGTGAAGCTATAGAAGAATTACATTGGTGGCTTCTAAACATAGAAGCATGGAATGCCAAGCGATTTTTGGCAGTTCCCCAGACTTAGTCATAGAATCAAATGCCATTAGTCTGGGTTAGGGTGCAAGATGTGGTTGCCAAATGACTTGAGGAAAATTGTCTGTCTGAGAAAAACAACTACATATCAATTGCCTAGAACTTCTAGCAGGGGCTTTTGCAGTGAAAAGTTTTGTGAAACACAGTCATCCTATAACCATTTTACTTTATATGGACAACATTTTTGTTGTCCATTATATCAATCATATGGGAGGAACTACTTAAAAAAATGTTATCAGATTTAACCAAACATTCTATACACAATTGTTTATCTAGAAATATATCTATACAAGAAAAATACATTCCGGTTCTCAACAATCAAATGGCGGATTGGGGATCCAAATATCTCACAGATTTCAGTGATTGGAAACTTAAAATTGTGAGAGGTCCTTTCTCAATAGACCATTTGTGTCACATCTGAATTATCAGGTTCTTCCCTACTACAGTTGGAGGCCAGATCCAGAAGCCCTTGCCATAAACATTTGTCTTCAACAATGGCCAATACAGGAAGCTTATGCCTTCCCTCCTTTTTCAATGATCCGAAGGACTCTTCATTTTGTCAAGAGACAACAGATTTCTCTGCTGATAATATCCATGTTTTGGCCAACTCAAGTATGATACTTTCTTCTTCTGGATATGTCATTCCTATCTCCAATCCTATTACCAGCTCAAACAGATCTTCTCACAGATTCAATCAGTCAATTTCACAACTTGGTCCTTCAAGGCAACTTACAAGTTATAACATGGATGGTTTCAGGGGATAATAATATGGCAAGCAACTTTCTGAGGAGGCTAAACTACTCCTTCAAGACTCTTGGGCCCTAGTAACCAGAAAATGTTATCTATCCTCCTGGTTTAAATGGTGCAATCTTAGGCACCTGGATCCCATTTCAGCACCTCTAAGTAAAGTTATTAATAAGCTATCTTCACTTTTTCAAGCTGGTTTAGCATACAGGTCCATTAATGTAGCTAGACTGGCTATTTCAGCAGGTCATGAACTACTTAATAATATTTCAATAGGTCAGAACTCTATTATATGCAGATTAATTAAATCTAATCGTCTGAAGCACCCATCTTCTTCCAGATAATCTTTCTTTTGGGATGTAGATTTAGTTATGTCTCTTTTTAATAAATGACCTGACAATGAACTTCTTACTCTCAAACAACTTACATTTAAGTTATCTACTTTATGGTGTCTTTTATCTTGTAAAAGGGTATCTGATGTTAGAGCTATAGACTATGATTCTAAATATTTTTCTCCTCAAAGAGTGATTTTCTCTATTACCCGCCGAACTAAAACTTTGTCTACTTCTATATTCCATCCCTATTTCTCTGAACATCCTAAACTTTGTGCATTTCTTTGCCTAAAAGAATATGAGCGTAGGACTCTCCCTATCAGATCTTCCTCTAAACAACTTCTAATTTCTTATGCTATTCCTCACTTACCTGTTTCTTCTCCTGCTTTTAGTATATGGGTTATTTGGGTTATGGTACAGGCTGATGTGGATAATCATTTTTCTTCCCATTCTATTAGAGGAGCTTCAGCTTCTAAAGCTTTTTCAAAATCCGCTTCTCTTCAAGATGTTTTAAATGCTGCAGGTTGGTCTTCAGATAAAGTTTTTAGACAATTTTATTTGAAACCAATACATTCTATTCCACATTAGCTGGTTACATCATTCTAATTTTTCTTTAAACTAACAAAATAGGAGTCTCTGTCCTTGTAATAAAATTCCTATTATCCTTACTCTGTGATATAATTATATAGATTTTATTAAAGTGACAGAGACGAATAGTTTCCCACCTCTTTATATTAGATTTTTTCTTCCCTAGTTATGTAATTTTTTTGTATTTTGTATAATTTACTATCTTATTTCTTTCTTTCAGGGTCAAACTCTACTACTGCAGGATTCTAACATGGTTCCTGAACTAAGAGAGGACTTCATTCAACCCACTCCATCTGGACCTACAGTTTCTTTAAGCAAGATTCTTACTTTAACCCCTTCACCCAATACGACATTGTATATATAGATACGATGGCTATCGTACCGCACCACGTATATATATGTCGTTGCTTCAGGAGGCTCCAGCACTCTCAGCTGTTAAGTTACAGCCCAGATCTGGGGCTCCTGAAGCTTCAGGCATCTGCCTCATATGGAGCCGGAGCGCGATCGGTGCTCTGGCTTCATGTGAGGGCAGATGCCTGATCGTTACAGACGTTGACACTGTGTGTGTAACTGTCTGTAACGATCGTTGCTGGTGCCGGTGGGAGGTAAATGCGGGAGATGGATGGGAGGTCCTGCAGGGGAGGTGGGAGAGGGAGGGAGTGGGAAGACCCTACCTGCGGAAAAAATAAAAATAAAGGGACAGGGCAGCTATAGCACATAAAAGGGGATCTGGGGTGTGGGGGTCCCCTAATAAACAGATTGCGGATGGGGGTGGGGGACACTACGCTACAGAAAGGGAGCTAAAAATAATAATAATAAAAAAAAATTAGAAAAAAAAGATGGCGGATGATAGTTAGGGAGGAAGGTTTAGAGCTGTTTTGGGGGGGGGGGGGGTTCAGATAGTTTGGGGGATAAGGGGGAATCCTACACTGTAGAGAATATAAAATGAATACATTTTTTTTTTTGTAAAAAGTCTTATTTTTTCATACTGGCAGACTGTCTGCCAGTACCTAAGGTGGGGGTTAATAGTGGGGGGGGGGAGAGAGCTGTTTGGGAGGGATCAGGGGGTGGGGAGTGTACACTAAAGCTAAAATTAACCTTTTAAGCTACCTAATTAACCCCTTCACTGCCGGGAATAATAGAAGTGTGGTGCGCAGCTGCAATCAGCGGCCTTCTAATTACCAAAAAGCAATGGCAAAGCCATATATGTCTGCTATTTCTGAACAAAGGGGTCCAAGATAAACTTTTACAAACATGTGTGCCATGATTGCACATGCAGTATGTAAATAATTTCTGTGAGAAACCCAAAAGTTTGTGAAAAAATAATAATTTTTTTTATTTGATAGCATTTGGCGGTGAAATGGTGGCATTAAATATACCAAAATGGGCCTATATCAATACCTTGGGTTGTCTACTTAAAATATATATATAGATTTGATAGGTAAATAAAAAAATGAGGCTCTATTTCTGTTTAAATGGAGTGATAGCAAAAATGCTAAAAATGCTGGGGGCATGTCCGAACCAAATGGCTGCTTTTCAACTACGGCTGTGAACTCGAGCCGACAAATCCGCTGTTTATCACTCATCAGCACTAAAATCCAAGTTTTCTTTAAGTACTACTATGATGACTATTCCTTGAGGAGCAGAATTTTATAGTTTTCATATTAGTTTCCAGCCTGGGAGACCAGAAATGATGTGGTACGCAGCGGAGACCTAACATCGACCTGGACCCTCATTCGCCCTCTGAAATTTCCTGATCAGTCAGGTTAAGCAGCTAAAACAGCTGAGCAGCTGTAAGAGCTGAATTTAAACCACAAGACACAGCAGAGAGAATTTTGAGTAACTCATGGAGTTACGTAACCCTGCTGAAGATGGTAGATCGTCTATTTCATGATTGATTTTTGCGCCTTGCAGAGACCCTACATCTAGCACATGGGGAATGCTTGCAAAAATATGACACCGAAATTATTGCTTACTTCAGAGGGCAAATCGGCCCTACAAGAAAATACCTACTTCATGGAACCTGAGATTGTGGAGACAATATATCAGGTAGAATGTGCAGTGACAACTTTATTGGGCAGTGAAAGCAACATAGCAGTGCATGGCGCAGCTGACAGTTTTGTACAGACGGAAAGGGAGGAGGTCGCTAAGAAAAGACATGGAGGCCTACTTACGGTATCAAGCCATCAACTTTCTTGCATCCGACTGCACCAATACGCTCACCTGACATTGCCTAACATTGCGGCTGCGGACCTGAATAAGCTCTTCATATTTACATAAAAAGCTGTCAAAAAGCTGCGCACCAAGTACGGGGTGATGAGCAGCGGACTGTTGTTAACTAAACAGTCATCGATCTTGCTGCTATTCAGCTTTTTCACAGCTTTATTTATACCCTGTCACTAAACACCGCCACTATACTAAACTGTTTAACACCTATCCCGCCGCTCCCGGACTCTGCCGCAACTAAATAAAGTTATTAAACCCTATACTGCTGCCCCGCGAAACCGCTGCAACTCTAATAAACCTATTAACCCCTATTCCGCCGCTCCCGGACCCCGCCGCAACTAACTAAATGTATTAACCCCTAAACCTCTGGCCTCCCACATCACTACCACTTACTAAACCTATTAACCCCTAAACCGCCAGCCCCCCACATCACCATAAACTAAATTAACCTATTAACCCCTAAACCTAACAACCCGCTAACTTTATATTAAATATTAACTCATCCCTATCTTATAAAAAGTTAAAACTTACCTTTAGAATTAAAATAAACTATATTAAACTAATAATTAACCTACACTAACTATTATCCTACAATTACATTAAACTATATTAAATTAATAATTAATCTACCCTAACTGTTATACTTAAATTACATTAAACTATATTAAATTAATAATTAATCTACCCTAACTGTTATACTAAAATTACATTAAACTACAAATTAAATTAACTAAATTACATATTTAAAAACTTAACCCTACTCAAATAATTTAAATCTACTATTAAAAATTACAAAGTTACAAAAAACTAACAACTAAGTTACAAAAAATAATAAACACTAAGTTACACAAAATAAAAAATAAATTATTAAATATTTAAACTAATTACACCTAATCTAAGAGCCCTATGAAAATAAAAAAGCCCCTCCAAAATAAAAAAACCCCTAGCCTACAATAAACTACCAATGGCCCTTAAAAGGGCCTTTTGCAGGGCATTGCCGCAAAGAAATCAGCTCTTTTACCTGTAAATAAAAATACAAATACCCCCCAACAGTAAAACCCACCACCCACACAACCAAACCCCCCAAATAAAAACCTAATCTAAAAAACCTAAGCTCCCCATTGCCCTGAAAAGGGCATTTGTATGGGCATTGCCCTTAAAAGGTCATTTAGCTCTTTTTCAAAAGCCCAAACCCTAATCTAAAATTAAAACCCACCCAATAAACCCTTAAAAAAGCCTAACACTAACCCTAGAAGATCCACTTACAGTTTCTGAAGAGTCGACATCCATCCTCAACGAAGCGGCAGAAGTCCTCATCGAATCTGGCAGAAGTCTTCATCCAAGCGGGCCGACGTCTTCATCCAACCGGGCAGAAGTCTTCATCCAGCAACTGGCATCTTCTATCTTCATCCATCAGGTGGAGAGCGGCTCCATCTTCAAGACATCTGGCGCGGAACATCCTCTTCTTCTGATGTCTTCCGGAACAATATTTAATATAAAGTTAGCGGGTTGTTAGGTTTAGGGGTTAATAGGTTCATTTAGTTTATGGCGATGTGGCGATGAGCGGCGGGATAGGGATTAATAACATTATGTAGGTGTCGGCAGTGTCGGGCGGCAGATTAGGGGTTAATAAGTATAATGTAGGTGGCGGTGGTGTAGGGGGGCGGCAGATTAGGGGTTAATAAGTATAATGTAGGTGGCGGCGGTGTAGGGAGCGGCGGAATAGGGGTTAATAACATTATGTAGGTGGTGGCGATGTCGGGGGAGCAGATTAGGGGTGTTTAGACTTAGGGAACATGTTAGGGTGTTAGGTGTAAACATAACTTTTATTCTCCCATAGGAATCAATGGGATATAGGGCAGCAGCGGACTGAGACCGGCGGATCATATGTTACGTCACAAATTTCAGCTTTTGCCGGTCTGTAGGCTTTGATAAATAAGTGGAATCAAGCTCTCCACAATTACGCAGTGGAATTCCAGCATATTTGCGGTTGATGGCTTGATAAATAGGCCTCATTGTGTTATGCTCTGGGCTACAGTTACCATCAAGACCCACTCTATGACCCCAAACCTGACTCGAAGACCAAATAAGGAGAGAGATCATCTAATGGGAATGGCGTTTGCTCAAGGCCCTGACTCCCAGTTGATAAGAGGCATGCCGGGCGAGTGGATGCAATACACTCGCAGTGGAATACAGAGCTCAATCCTGAAGCAGCGGTCACTTGAATTAGAGAGACCCCTCAGCGCAATATGTGAGCCACAGTACAGGGCCACCTCCACACTTGAGATCCACCTGATCGGTGTCTCATCAAACTGTTTCTGTGCCCCAGATCAGGAGTGGGGTAATTTATTATTCTGCTAACTAGGAGTCAAATAACCACTTGGTGGGACTATTATACTGACTCCCATATCTCGGGACATGTTACTTGTAAGCCTGTGTCCCAAATATATTTATCGTTTAAGGGGATTGATCATTTTGTTATACTAGATTGCTAAGTATACCTTCTTTTAAATTGTTTTTCTCTATTTGTGTCCTTGTCCTGGTGCCCCTTTGTCAGCGGCCGAGTAATTAGGGCATTATAAGCTTGGGCTACTTATTATAAATGTCTCATTATAGTATTATTGATATAGGATTTATACAGTCCCCTCTCTTGAGACTAAAAAGATACCCTAACTTAGATATCTTAGGCAAAATCGACATTAGAGAGATAAGTTACACTAGCTACAAAACTCATAACTTTTTACGCTCTACCCTTCTCTAGGGCTCCAGGAGCTGTGAAATTCTGAGTAGTATAGCCCAGTAGTCTCATAAGATAGACCAGGATTAGTGTTAAACCCACAAAGAATATTATAATAGCCCTTACGACCCTACCCATATCAAGGTTATCCCAGCTTGTATATATTCAAGGTCTACACTGTTTGTAGACTGTGTTTTCTTTTTCTGTATAATAACATTTCTCATCCTACCCCCCAGACACAACCTGCTTGTATATTTTGATATTATGCACAGAGTGCAGCTCGTAACAATTGCCCCAATCTTTGCCACCCCATAGAGTCTTTTTCTATTGTTTTTCTTCTTAATTGGTGCTAACCTCAATTTTATTTTCAGGTCTATTGTTAGTTTAAGTCCATATAATCTCTGTGCCCTTATAAGCGTTAACAGTCAAGGGCTACAACTCCTTTGATATTAGTATACCATCTCAAATATGTATATTCATAGCTCCATACCCCCCAAGGTGTTATATCTTTAGATCAGAGAGGCCAATTTGGACCTTCTTTTACAGTCTGGGGACTTGTTAATTAGTTGTTTAATCAAAGTTTTTAACTAGCATATTACTGCTGATGGTGTTGGTTTTGTATTATTCTAGTTCATATTGATTTCATTTCTATATATATATGTACCAAGGGTCCAAGAGTGGCCCTATATATATATATATATATATATATATATAGGGCCATGTGCCCTATATATGCGCATGAAGCGCATGTGCCCATGCGCGAAACGAGTAAGATAGGAGCTTACCTTGTGTCCTGAAGCCTGCTCCTAATAAAACTTGTTTATCGACTCCAAGACTCAGCTTTCCTTTTTCCTCATTTGTATAATAACCACTGGGTAACCCCTATAATCCCCCCTTCCTACTCTATCCTAATGTTAAGGGTCCAAGAGAGGCCATTGTTTATTTTAATGGGAACAAGTTTTTCATAAGCCTTGATATTTACATTTGGGGGTCACTCTTACTTATTTATATTTTTTTTTCTGATTGGTAGCTGCACATAGATGCCTCCTGTGATTGGTTCACCATGTGCATTGCTATTTCTTCATTAAAGTATATCTAAAGAATGAAGCAAATTAGGTAATAGAAGTAAATTGGAATGTTGTTTTAAATTGTATTATCTACCTTAATCATGAAGGAAAATGTTTGGGTATAATGTCCCTTTAATGCATATGTAAGCGTTAAAGTGCAGTAAAGGAAACGTTATAGCAATATAGTTGTCTCTGTCTCTTTAATAAAACTTAGATTATTCCATCACAGAGTTGGGATAATCAACATTTTATAACTGCCTTTTTGGAAGTTTTTTTTATGTAGGTAGTTATCTTGCCCTCTCAGCAAGGGCCTCTGCCCTTTACTAACGTTGTAATAGTAAGTTAATCACTGCCAGGGTGTTCTCCCACAGAACAGAGGTCAGTGTCTTGAACTATACAGAGCCACAAGGTAGATTATAGCACTTCTCTCAGCAACCATAGGAAGCAGATCAAGTATAAAGAACTTGGAGGAATATTCCCATCTTAAAAGTGAGTAGTTTTAAGTCTTCTGCTTCCTGAGAGAATCTTGGCTATTTCTATTCTACCAACAGGGACTAAACTTATATAAATAAATACAAGCATTGAGTATTAGAATGAGCGTGAGGCTGATGCATGCAGGGATGGAACTACCATTGGTGCAGCAGGTGCAATGGGGACCCTTAGCAGCTGGTCTTTACATAGGTGTGTGCAGAATATGTAAAATCCTAATCCAGGGTAGCCTTTTAATGACGATACTGAACAGATAAGTTCACTGTTAGCTGCTCCCTACAACCATTCCATCAGGAACGCTCAATTTGTGGGCCAAAAAGATTGCTAAGGATTTGGTTCTTAATCACAACCCCTGCTTTCCCTGTACGACAGGGCATTTTAACAATCGGATCGCCTATGTCCGTTGATATACAGACCATCTATAACACTTAACATTTGGATTGTCCAAAGTCCGTTCACATACGGACCACCTCAAGACTTGTCGGTATTATCCAATCCCTGACCCACAGTCATTATCCCATGTAACACGGAAGTGTGCACGGACACACCAAAGGCACAGCTCAGTTTGCACAGACGCCGCTCAGTCGGCACATCACTGCACTTATACCAAGACGCTGTTTGGTCAGTACATCACCTTAACTGACACTAAGGATTGACTTTTTTATTCCCTGCAGTGAGATTTTTATGATATATATTTTTTAACCGGTACAACTCTATATGGACAATATTGTCTCTCCAGCTAGATTTTCTAATGAATAATTTTTTTAAGGTTCTTTATTTGTTTTTATGCTATGTACCCCTATACGCATTAATTCATATTATGTTATATCATGTGTTCACTTATATATTTTTAACCCAGTAAATGAGATTTTACTAGATATTATTGTCTCATATTATTCACTACAGAGTATTTTTTTACATTCATTCATATCTCAATTAGCTATTAATTTAGCACTCTCCCTTATTGTTGTTTTTTGAGCCTTTTAATGACTGCAGGCTGCAGTTCCATCTGTCTATCCTCAAAATCATTCTACAGAGTAACATGTATATTATTACTATTGCTTATTGCTGCTGAGTTACCCTTTTTTTGCAGCAGGGCCCTGCAATCAAGAACTTACGTGAATGATTGCGTTTGATAAATTTTGTCTTTTACGATAGCTTTGATTAGAATACTGTTTGTGTTTACATTTTCAATTTATTTTAATATTTACTATACTCCCTTATGACGGACTGCAATTAAAGGGATACTGAACCCAATTTATTTTCATATTTACTATACTCCCTTATGACAGACTGCAATTAAAGGGACACTGAACCCAATTTATTTTAATATTTACTATACTCCCTTATGACAGACTGCAATTAAAGGGACACTGAACCCAATTTATTTTAATATTTACTATACTCCCTTATGACAGACTGCAATTAAAGGGACACTGAACCCAATTTATTTTAATATTTACTATACTCCCTTATGACAGACTGCAATTAAAGGGACACTGAACCCAATTTATTTTCTTTCATGATTCAGATAGAGCATCAATTTTAAGCAACTTTCTAATTTACTCTTATTATTGATTTTTCTTCATTCTCGTGGTATCTTTATTTTAAAAAGCAGGAATGTAAGCTTACGAGCCCGCCCATTTTTGGTTCAGACCCAGGATAGCGCTTGCTGATTGATGGCTGCTTTAGCCACCAATCAGCAAGCGCTACCCAGGTGGTATAAGTAGTTAAAGTTACACCGTAGCACCCATTTCTCCTTAAAGGGATATGAAACCCAATAAATCTCTTTACAGACAGTGCATACAATTTTTGAAAAGTTTCCAATTTACTTCTATTATCAAATTTGCTTCATTCCCATAGTATTCTTTGTTGAAGAGATACCTAGGTAAACATCTGGTGCACTACATGGCAGGAAATAGTGCTGCGATCTAGTGATCTTGCAAATCGATAACATTCTTGCAAAACTGCTGCCATATAGTGCTCTACAGAGGTGCACAACCCTGCGTTTATGTCCCTGCTTTTCAACAAAAGATACCAAGAGATAGAAGAACATTTGATAGGAGAAGTAAATCAGAAAGTTGTTTAAAATTGCTGCTCTATCGGAATCATGAAAGAAAAATGTTGTGGTTCACGTCCTTTTTTAAGACCCCCACATTTTTCTTTTGTGTTTAAATAGAGCATACAATTGTTAAACATTTATACTTTACTTTTATTATTAAATTACTTTTGTTCTCTTTGCATGCTTTAGTGAAAAGCGGATACAAAAGGCTCAGGAGCGTGCATGTTTCTGAATCAGAAGTTTTTCAAGAATACTTTAAACAATGTTATACATTTTTAAGAAATCTAGATGACAGTAGTGTTTCCTGACATGTAGTGCGCCTACCTAGGTATGCTGTTGAACAAAGAGTATCATGACAATGGAGAAAACTTGATAATAAAGATGAATTGGAAACTTTTTTTAAATTTTATGCTTTGTTTGAATCCCAAAATAAAAAAAAATGTTTCATGCCCCTTTAAATATGTATATTGTTAAATCATTCATATGTACATTTGCAAGATGTGCTTCTATGCAATTATAAGATAGATTACAAGTGGAGCACTATTTATCGATCGCATGCTAACTATGCTCGACTTCGTCTTTTTTCGTGTGTCGGATACGGCGTGTATTACAAGTTGAAAGTAAAAAGTTATCGCTTGCGTGCTAGCTAACCTGACATAAGCAAAAAACACTTATTGTGATCACGTTAACACATTTCCCCATAGAAGTCAATGGAGCGTCAAACCCAATCGCACGCAAACCCAATCGCATTTTCTCAAGTGCGTTAACCCGACATGAAAATATGAATATTTCACATTCCAATGTTTTTAACATAGCAAAATATGTTCTATTTATTCATAAATACATATTTATATAAATATATATCGGTGTGTATTTTTCTAAAATATATATCTTTACATAGATGATTACATATAGGTATAGATATATACAGATATAACATAGTAACATAGTAGATGAGGTTGAAAAAGACAGAAGTCCATCGAGTGCAACTCATACAAATCTTAATATAAAAAAGATGAACTTTTTAAATGCACAAACAAAACATATGTGTGAAGCCGTTGCAGATATAAAATACTTCAATACAAAAGATCAGTTCTGGAAAACTTTTCCGCCCGTTAACATATCACTCATAGTGAGGGTAAGACTAGAATAATTATGGATAGCCCCAGGTATCACTCACCATAGCTTGTGTCCGCTCTCTGCTGCAGCCTTCCCCCAGAAAATTGTGCCATGCACACGCATCAAAACAAGGCTTAAGAGTACAACAGCTTAAACGGCATGCAGTTATCAGCTACTGACAGGCTACAATAATGGTTTTAGAGCCAACCTTCCATTTGTCAATTATAACCAGCTAGAGTTGCTTCACTCACCCTCACTGTGAACCATTGATGCCTACGTCTCAAAGACACATCCAATGCCGAAACGGTAAGCTTCCTGTTGCAGCGTTCTGGAGTAAAACCTTAGAAAATGCTGTGTTTCCTTGATCAATGATCAGTCATGTGACCGGGGGGGCAACCAATCCGTGCAAGTGTCCTCTGCCAAACAAGCCTCTAAGGCTGTACATAGGGTGGAAGCGTAATGGGCTGGCACAGCAAACAACAAGGTTATAAGCAGGACCTTTAGATAGCAGATCCCTGTAATCCACAATAAACAATATTGAGAAAAAAGGTAAAAAAGTCCAGATCAAATCTCTATAGTAAAAATTGCTTCAAACTTTATTAGAAAAAAAAAGGTAAAAAAGTCCAGATCAAACCTCCATAGTAAAAAATGATTCACACTTTATTAGAAATCCTTAATAATGAAATAAGTATGGGAAGTGGATCCCCAATGTAGAGTCAAAGAAACGTCTGACCGGTTTCGGTCCACAGGACCATAATCATAGACCTAAATTAAAGCACCTGTTTACACTTTTTAAAGAGAAAGGTAGCTTAAAAAAGTGTAATTTAATTTAGGTCTATGATTACGGTCCTGTGGACCGAAACCAGTCAGACGTTTCTTTGACTCTACAGTGGGGATCCACTTCCCATACTTATTTCATTATTAAGGATTTCTAATAAAGTGTGAATCATTTTTTACTATGGAGGTTTGATCTGGACTTTTTTACCTTTTTTTTTCTCGAAATCTTAATATACTTACAAAAAAGCTCCAGATGAATTTAATTGAATCCCATTAAAACGGTGACCAATTTAAAACAAGCAATCATACCCCTGAATTTAGTTTCTAGCCAGAAATGTATCTAAACCATTTTAAATGTATCTAAGGTATTGGCATTTACTACCTCCTTAGGTAATGTGTTCCACAATTTTACTGCTCTTACAGGGAAAAAAACTTTTACGTTTTAGGAGATTAAATCTCCTTTCCAAGTCTGCAATGTCTTTTTTTGAGATTGATGGGAAAATAGTATATAGATAATCCACATTTATTTATATAGGTAATATAATTTATATCAAATATGGAATATTTTTAATACTGATTTGGTTTACAATTCTCATTCTCTCTCTTTTTTAAGCTTAATTGTTTCATCCAAACTATATAAATGAGGAGCATATTATATATATGATTGCTTAATGAAATTATTTGATTAAAAAAGGGTTATTTTATGAATACATGGAATTTATATATATGTGATTTTTATATGATGTTTTAAACAGTTTATTTGTGAAATCGTTTTTAAGAATGTATTTAATCATTTTCTATTAATGTAATTATATATAATTAATAATGAACCTGATGGGTATATAAGTGTACCAGAAGCAGATACAATTTCAGCTTAAAAAAAGGAGTTTCCTCTGAAACGCGTTGCTTATTGACATCTTAGTTCTAAGGAACACCTAATTGCAGGAGATCCTGCCCAGAAAGTAAAATGATTGCTTTGAATACAAGAGTGTAAAAAAGCAGCAACCGTCTTTATATCTTTGAGGACCGACGGGCTAACAGGATACACGCAAGCGATCAGGATTCTGTGAGGACAGATAGAATTGCCAATATTGTTAGAGGTGGCGGTCGAATGATCAGCATTCTGTAAGAAAGAAGAGCATTGCTAGGATCATTAGAATGGCGGCCGAGACTGGGACTCCTTTTACAAATTACGGTGTAAGTAACTAAAGAAACCTTATCATATCAATTATTGCCACTTGTAATGGGCGTCTCTGTTTGCTTGCTTCCAGAATCACCATTTTATTACTGATCCCAACCTGCAAATTAATCGTCTGGGACTAATATTAACTCTTTTACACAAACATCATTGATTTGGGATTGTATTTATAATCTATTCATTGAATTTGTTGTACATGTCCATTATTTGTTTAAGCATGCTTTTTTGTGGTTTAATTGAGATTTATTAAATTATATTTGATACTGCACTTTTTATCTATATAATTGTTTTAGCAGGTCTTAGTAGGACATTTACAAGGGAAATCCCCTATCAGATCAGTGCTCTGCAACTTTGTTTTAATTTACATTTTTTGAGATTGGTCCCCAGAACTGCACTCCATACTCAGGGTGAGGTCTTACCAGGGATTTATATAGTATAGTATAGTATTTACTATACACTCGAGTTTATATGTCTCCCACATTGTTATTTAGATGCCTGAACTGAGTATATATTGCAGACAACACTAAACTGTTCATTTTTAGAAGTAAAGTACACGTTATTCAGAGAGAAGATATTCCAATTTACTTACATTATCAAATTTGTTAGTTCCTATGGTATTCTTTGTTTAAGAAATACCTAGGTAGCTGTCTGGATCACTACATAGCAGGAAATATTGATGCCATCTAGTGCTCTTGTAAAATGGCTGCCATATAGTGCTCTAAACATGGGCACGCTCCTTTTTATCAACAAAAGAAGGAAATTTGATAATAGAAGTAAACTAGAAAGTTGATTAAAATTTAATGTTCTGTCTGATTCATGAAAAATGTTTGTGTTTTATGTCACTTTACAATATTATTATTTTTGTATACTTTCTTGCGTTTTTCATTTCACAAACAAATAATTTTGCATATTTAACTATATCATAAGGGTGTTGTAACTTCTCATTTAAATTTGTCATCTTTAGATATAGAAACTTTTTTAAGTAGACTAAATATTTGAAGAGAAAAGCTTTAGTTTGTCTTGCAGTAACCTTTTTAATGCTACGTTTTGCTTCAATGTATGCTTTTTATGTAAAAAGCTTTTTAAGTGTCATCTTCATCCTTATAGAAAAAAAAATGTTTTCAGAAATGATAATTAATTTGCTTTAATCATGATAGATGAAGAACATTTTCTTGTGTTTCCTTTTGAATGCTCACTGATGCATTAATTAAAAATGTTATGTTGATTAACAAAATCAAGCATTTCAGACTGCAGGCATCCATCCAGTGTTCTCAGAAGGATTTTTATCTTTCATTAACTACTTTGTTGTATGTTTTCAAAACTCAAAAGCATTTTGTTTTTAGATTAATTAAAATTTCAAGTCCTACTTAAAATGAATAAAATTTGATCAACAATGATGACTTTTTCAATACAGAACTTGAAATGTGTTTGCAACAATCATATTTTTTTCAGTTTTCTGTTAAATGTTCTTGCCCAATCGCGGGTGATGATATGTAGGTTAAATCAAGAAGGTTACTGCACTGTAAACAACAAATGCACAAACTGGATAATTAAGGGCATATTAACAATCTAACAATAGGGAGCTCTTTTTAAATTATCAGTTTGCTGAAAAATAGTCTTAAGCTTAAAGGGACATGAAACCAATTTTTTTTCTTTCATTATGTAAATAGAGCATACAGTTTTAAACAACTTTACTGTGAGGACCAGGGTTAACCAACCCTGCGTCAGTAAACTTGATTGGCACAGAAAGGGTTAACAGACCCTTTCTACTTTCACTAATCTGTCACAGTCTAGCTACTCCAGGCAAGCCTGTGACTTAATTTAGTGGGCGCAAGGATTAACAACACTCTCTAGTCTGTTCTAGACTTAAGAGAAAATGCCCAAAACTCCCCTTTACTGCCACCCAAACTAAATAAGCTGCCACCACTTATGATTTATTTATGGGAAATCAGAAGGAAAAACACAGACTAACAACTTATAATCCAGAAAACAATTTAGCAAATAATAACCAAAATCACAGTAATAATACTACCAGTCTCTTTCAGTAATGTGGTTCAAATATTAGTCAAAGGTAAAAGCTTAATAAGTGAATGTTTATTATGCAAAAAATGATGCACAGTGCATTATTAAAAAAAAGATGTTAACAAAGAAAATTATACACAAGCAAACAGTTTTAAAATAAAAAAGAGTAATAACAGAAAACCTTATACTTTCCTAGCCTAGGTTCTGCACGAGGGAGATGGCAGGGAAAAATGGTCTGTAGTGTACAGCCTCCCATTAAGAATTAACAACTTGAATTGTTAAACACAACATTTTATACTTGTTTCCATGATATCAAATTGCTTGACCCAACCTTCTTGCAGAGGGGGGCTAGGGAAATATCCACACCTCTCTTTTACAACGGGTCATAAAGCTCAACATCTTTGGCTGAAGTTATAGAACACCTTATAACTTCTGTTATGTACATCTATGTCATATACACAGAAAGGCAATCCCTTAGTGATGTTGTGAAGAGTATTTTGATACCAAACACCATATATATTGCATTATTTATGTTTCTGAGGCATTATTACTTATAAAAGCACTAATTTGCAAGGCTAGTTGGCTTGTCAATAACCCCATTTTCGTTCCTTAAAAAGACACCGTGTTTCATCAATCCCTGTGCTGACAGTCTGTGGCAATAAAATTCTCTCTTGTGCATCGGAGAAGCTTATTTATTAGGGGGTTCTGGCTTATCAAATGTTTTTAGCACACCAGCTATAGAAAATTAACCCTTTAACATCTAAATTGTGAAGTTTTCATGACACCTCCCCCAAATAAGAGACTCAAAAGGAGGGGCACACAAACCACTCCAGCTGCATATCAGAGGGAGCTCCCCCTTGATGCGATAACGCTATTCCACATAGCAGTTTTGCCATCATGATGCCCTCCTTTTAAAAATGACACACAATTTGCTGTATCCAGCTGGTTTAATATATTGAAGGGACCCTCTCATGCAGCCCGTAGCTTGTTCTGCCTCATGGGTGTTAGTTCCAGAACATTCTGCCACATCGCATACACTCCCTCTCTGGCAGTAGAATCCTGCAACTGTTCTTGTATGAATATGGCATTGGCAGCTCTGAGTTTTTCTGGTACCTCCCCAATAAGGCTTGCATCTGGTCCCTAAGATGTACATTATACCCTGTTACAGGGGTGTCTGTGATGTCTAGTCTATTGCCACACCCTCTGAACATATTGTGTGTTGTCAGCTTTTGATTAACTGGCCAGGGATCTTTCCTTTCCACTGGAGTAGAATCCCTGTACTCCTGCACCTTGTTATGGTTGGTAGGGAGTTGCCTAACTGCATCCCCCATTTTCTCCACTGTGGAGCCTATCTGCTGGGCCTGCAGGGAACTCTGACTCTGCGCTCCTATCAGTGTATGTGCTGAATGGAACTGAGGTGCTGGGCAAATATACCTATCTGTATTCCTCCCCCTTGTATCTGCAGTTTGTGTTAGTCTCTGTCCCCTAGTCTGTGCAGTCTGCTTATAGGTCACAGCTGAGGTTACTGGGTTCTCTGTAACCCACATGCTTTTATACTCATACTGGGGGTCCCTCAAGGAGCATCCTGTACCCTCCTCCCCCACACACTCTGGATTCTGGGGCACTGCTTCTTCTGGCACAGATGGGTCTACACTTTCCCGCTGCCCTTTCTCACAGTCAGCCTTCCACTTCACATCCTCATGCAGAATTTGGGATCCTTCGGACACTGGTACAGGCAAGCACATACCTTCCTTCTGCCATTTCTCCTATTTATCGCATTTCTTACTTTCCACAGGGGACTCCACTTGTTCTGGCACATACTGGCACACATCATCCAGCGGCCCAGTTGTCCAGTCATTCTCTTCCCTCATATCCTCACTCCTTTTTATAGACTCCACTATTTCAAGCACAGACAGACACACACCACCCATCTGCCTCCTCTTACAGCCAGCTTCTCCCTGTACAGTTAAACTCTGTTCCACAGACACTACTGTTCAGACATAGACATCTGCCTTTCTTCACTGTCAGTCTCACACTGTACAGTTAAATTCAGTTCTCCTGATCCTACTGGTTCAAGCACAGACAGACCCACACCATCTATCCATCTTTTTCCAGTCTCTCCCCCTACAGTTTCACATCTCAGCACAGACACCCCAAGTTCAGGCACAGCAATTTACACATATGCACTCTGTTCTCCCTCCTGGTCAGCATGTCTCTGAGCTTTTTTACAAACAGCCCTTTGCACATCAGGAGCTACAGCTAATGTCACTAGGTCACATGTAGCATTGTTAGGTACATACAGAAATAACAATCTACCCAGATCAGTACCCAGTAATACATCATTAGGAATATTCTCAGATACCCCCACATTCCTTAAACCTCTCCCTGCTCCCCAATCAAGATATACACGTGCCATAGACACTGCAAGTTGCATTCCCCCAATCCCTTTAACTACTCCAGTCCTGTCAGGAATAATGTCCTTAGAGCTCACCAGCCCTGGATGCACAAGACTCACTGCTGCACCTGTGTCCCAAAGCCCTAATGTTACCTTATCTCCAACAATCACAGGTTGTAAGTTCTCATTGTTGCTTTCCTCTTGCCGTGTAACAAACAAAAGAGATGCGGGTACTTCTGAGGGATGACTTCCTCCAGCTGATGCACCAATTTAATCTTCTCTGGGCAAGTGAAGCTGATGTTGCCCACTTTCTTCTTTCACCACTCTGTCACATGCTAGCCACTCCAACAAATAAAATTATACACAAGCAAACAGTTTTAAAATAAACAGGAGAAATAAAAGAAAACCTTATACTTTCCTAGCTTAGGTATCTGCGCCAGGGAGATGGCAGGAAAAAATGGTCTGTAGTGTATAGCCTCCCATGAAGAATGAACTTGAATTGTTAAACATAACATTTTATACTTGTTTCCATGATATCAAATTGCCTGACTCAACCTTCTTTCAGAGGGGGCTAGGGAAATATCTGCCCCTCTCTTTTACGATGGGTCATAAAGCTCAGCATCTTTGGCTGAAGTTATAGAACACCTTATAACTTCTGTTATGTACATCTATTTCACATACACAGAAAGGCAATCCCTTAGTGATGTTGTGAGGAGTATTTTGATACCAAACACCATATATAGGGCATTCTTTGTGTTTCTGAGGCATTATTACTTATAAAAGCACTAATTTGCAAGGCTGGTTGGCTTGTCAATGACCCCATGTTAGTTCCTTAAAAAAGACACTGTGTTTCATCAATCCCTGTGCTGACAGGTTGTGGCAATAAAATTTTCTCTTGTGCATCGGAGAAGCTTATTTATTAGGGAGTTCTGGCTTTTCAAAGGGAAAACATACACAGCACATTCCTTCTTGAAAAAAAAAATTAAAAAAAATTGGCACACCAGCTACAGAAAATGAACCCTTTAACATCTAAATCATGAATTATTCTTGACATTTACAATTTGGTTCTATTATCTAATTTGCTTAGTTCTTTTGTTAGAAAAATATATACAGGGAGTGCAGAATTATTAGGCAAATGAGTGTTTTGACCACATCATCCTCTTTATGCATGTTGTCTTACTCCAAGCTGTATAGGCTCGAAAGCCTACTACCAATTAAGCATATTAGGTGATGTGCATCTCTGTAATGAGAAGGGGTGTGGTCTAATGACATCAACACCCTATATCAGGTGTGCATAATTATTAGGCAACTTCCTTTCCTTTGGCAAAATGGGTCAAAAGAAGGACTTGACAGGCTCAGAAAAGTCAAAAATAGTGAGATATCTTGCAGAGGGATGCAGCACTCTTAAAATTGCAAAGCTTCTGAAGCGTGATCATCGAACAATCAAGCCTTTCATTCAAAATAGTCAACAGGGTCGCAAGAAGCGTGTGGAAAAACCAAGGCGCAAAATAACTGCCCATGAACTGAGAAAAGTCAAGCGTGTAGCTGCCAAGATGCCACTTGCCACCAGTTTGGCCATATTTCAGAGCTGCAACATCACTGGAGTGCCCAAAAGCACAAGGTGTGCAATACTCAGAGACATGGCCAAGGTAAGAAAGGCTGAAAGACGACCACCACTGAACAAGACACACAAGCTGAAACGTCAAGACTGGGCCAAGAAATATCTCAAGACTGATTTTTCTAAGGTTTTATGGACTGATGAAATGAGAGTGAGTCTTGATGGGCCAGATGGATGGGCCCGTGGCTGGATTGGTAAAGGGCAGAGAGCTCCAGTCCGAATCAGACGCCAGCAAGGTGGAGGTGGAGTACTGGTTTGGGCTGGTATCATCAAAGATGAGCTTGTGGGGCCTTTTCGGGTTGAGGATGGAGTCAAGCTCAACTCCCAGTCCTACTGCCAGTTTCTGGAAGACACCTTCTTCAAGCAGTGGTACAGGAAGAAGTCTGCATCCTTCAAGAAAAACATGATTTTCATGCAGGACAATGCTCCATCACACGCGTCCAAGTACTCCACAGCGTGGCTGGCAAGAAGGGGTATAAAAGAAGAAAATCTAATGACATGGCCTCCTTGTTCACCTGATCTGAATCCCATTGAGAACCTGTGGTCCATCATCAAATGTGAGATTTACAAGGAGGGAAAACAGTACACCTCTCTGAACAGTGTCTGGGAGGCTGTGGTTGCTGCTGCACGCAATGTTGATGGTGAACAGATCAAAACACTGACAGAATCCATGGATGGCAGGCTTTTGAGTGTCCTTGCAAAGAAAGGTGGCTATATTGGTCACTGATTTGTTTTTGTTTTGTTTTTGAATGTCAGAAATGTATATTTGTGAATGTTGAGATGCTATATTGGTTTCACTGGTAAAAATAAATAATTGAAATGGGTATATATTTGTTTTTTGTTAAGTTGCCTAATAATTATGCACAGTAATAGTCACCTGCACACACAGATATCCCCCTAAAATAGCTAAAACTAAAAACAAACTAAAAACTACTTCCAAAACTATTCAGCTTTGATATTAATGAGTTTTTTGGGTTCATTGAGAACATGGTTGTTGTTCAATAATAAAATTAATCCTCAAAAATACAACTTGCCTAATAATTCTGCACTCCCTGTAGGTAGGAGCTAGCTGTTGATTGGTAGCTGCACATATATGCCTGTTGTTGTCATTGGCTTTCAGATGTGTTTAGCTAGCTCCCAGTAGTGCATAGATGGTCCTTCAATAAAGGATACCAAGAAAATGAAACAAAACTGATAATAGAAGTAAATGAAAAAGTTGTTTAAAATTGTATGCTCTGTCTGAATTCTAAAAGAAATATTTTGGGTTTCATTTCCCTTAAACATTTGTCATTTTATCACTTATCAAATTCCACAGTTATAAGGACTGGATAAACGTACAGACAACGTTTATTATCGGGTAACCCAAAAAGTTATCAGATGTAACATTTGTTTAGTTCATGTGCAAACAACTATTACCACTATTATATTGGATGATATTCTGATGCAACAGCATTATACAAACATTGACCTGCATAATTAAAGGGACATAATACTCATATGCTAAATCACTTGAAAGTGTTGCAGCATAACTGTAAAAAGCTGACAAGAAAATATCACATGAACATCTCTATGTAGAAAAAGAAAGATATTTTACCTTACAATTTCCTCAGCTCACCAGAGTAAGTGCTGTGTGAACAGTTATACTTCAGCTGCTGTACAGCTGCAAGTTGAAAAAAACAAACAAACAATAGATTGTGGCCTATATGTTCAACCACTTTGTAGGGGGTTAAAGCATTTCCTATTAACACTTTTCAGGCTCTTTAATTCCGTCATTAAAGAAAAGAATGGGATTATATTCAAACGTTTATCTTCTTTTACTTTGTAAATATATATTTAACTTGCTTATATTTATCCTTTCACAGACATGGTACTACTATTTTATTTATAAATTTAAAATTTATTTTTTTATATAAATTTATAATTGTTTTTACTCTATACTGTACAAGTAAATGTACATTTGTTTAGCAGAGCTAACATTCTAAATATTACACCTTGGGTTAATAAAAATAATTTCTGCTCACAAATAGCAATAAGGACAATTTGGCATTGATTGACTAATCCGACTCCAGGGAAACATTTTCACAATTTTTCTGGAGCCAATCTGAAGGGGACTACAGAAGCACAATTCATGCTCGGCTTAGTTAATATATTCTCCGCCTCTGGCACTGTTGAATTCAGATGAGGCACATTGACTATATCCATATTACAGTTCAAATTATGGGATATGTTAGAATAATAGATTTTAAAATCAGGTGACAAGAAATTTTACTTTTTTCCTCCCAACTAGTTATTTATTAAAGTAAAGTATTTATGTCATGGATAGGGGCTTCATATTAAAAAAAGGAATTTATGCAAATAAAAAGATTGCATTGTATATTTACATTTATACACAATTTATGAAACAACTGTACATACACAAGCAATTAGTAGTTTTCAGGGAAAAAAAATTACTGCATCTTAATTATGTGAAATATTCCTGTTATTTTTTCATATTGACAGAAACTTAAAGGGACCTTATTGTCGACCTATATGTTTTTAAAGGTTCCAAATTTACTGTAATCACTAAGGGCTCTATGTAGTAAATGACAGATGTACAAGGTTCCTGCTGCAAATGGGCAGCGTACACTGTACATTTACTGCCCTCATCAACAATTGCACGAGGACCGCCCCCTGCTCTCACATGACCAATTGCACAAGAGCAGGGCCTGTCAATCATCCTAAACTAACATGTTCAGAGTGTTTTATCTCGGCTTAGGAACAGAGAAAGGAGATGGTGATGTATTCAAGACTTATCAAATATATTACTCCATAATCGGACAGTAAACACTTTGAGACTGTAATATAAAATACTTAAAGGGACATTTTTTTTTCTTTCATAATCATACAAATTTAAACAACTTTCAAATTTACTTCTATTATCAAACTTGCTTCATTCTCTTTGTATCCTTTTTTGAAATGCATATCTAGGTAGGCTCAGGAGCAGCAATGCACTGATTGG
Organism: Bombina bombina; assembly: GCF_027579735.1. Classification (NCBI taxonomy): domain Eukaryota; kingdom Metazoa; phylum Chordata; class Amphibia; order Anura; family Bombinatoridae; genus Bombina; species Bombina bombina. The sequence goes on from NC_069509.1 coordinate 158,002,923, forward strand.
AGCTAGCACACATATGACTCTAGTTATTGGCACAGCAGATGTGTTCAGCTTGCTCCCAGCATTGTGGTTCCTTTTACAAAAGATACCAAGAGAATGAAGCAAATTTCCTTACAGAATAAATTGTGCAAAGTTGTTTAGAATCATATGCTCTATCTGAATGATGAAAAAAAGTGGGGTTCATGTACTTTTAATTATGCATAGTAAAACAACCTTATTTATTATGTCCCTTTTTCCTTAAAGGGACATTCCAGCCAAAATTATAATTCAGACAAGTGCATTTCCCATTTGCAAACATGCTTCTGTTAAAGGCTATGGGGCATATTTATCAATCTCCGTTTTTCCGGCTAAAGACCGCTGCTCTTTAACCTGTCCACCTGCTCTGAGGCAGCGGACAGAAATCAACAGAAATCAACCTGATCGAATACGATCGGGTTGATTGACACCCCCTGCTAGCGGCCGAGAATCTGCAGGGGGGTGAGCGCATGCTGTTGGCATTTATCGATGTGCAGCGGACCTGATCCGCTATATCGGATCATGTCCGCTCGCACCATAATAAATAGACCTCTTAAGCTGTTTCAGGAGTGTACTTAAGTATGCTCCGTGCACCAGAATTTTAAACACAACACCTGCTTAGATAGCTTAGGTGCTTGTATCATCTGGTAATGACTCAATTAATTGCTGGCATAATACAAGCCCCACTAGTGATCTGAGTGGCTGCAGTATTTAAAATTGTGGTGCACTGAGGATATTTGATTCACATGCACGTGCGGAGAAAAATGTTAAAACAGTAATAACTTTTACTAGAAGCATTTTTGCTTATACATTTATATTGCAAATATCTTTCTATTCATACATGTAATTCATCTATGTGCTTTTTCAATTTTTACTGAAATGTCTAACTTTAACTCCACAAGTCTAACCCTGATCCATATCTATATTTCATTTGCAGTCCATTATCTTATTATTTCTGCTGAAGCCAAACAATTACAATGGCATACCCTGTCTACTGCGAATGTAAGTCTCTATCGGGGTCTCCAAAAAAGTTATGGATAGAGTTTGGCTATTGAAAAACAATTGCAGCAAACAAAGTGTTAATTTTTTTTCTAGTGACGTTAAATCTGGGCTGATGGGTTAATTTATTGGAAAACTTCAGGAAAAATATTGCAATGACAAGGGGGCATATGTATCAAGCTCCGATTGGAGCTTGATGCCCCGTGTTTCTGGCGAACCTGCAGGCTCACCAGAAACAGCAGTTATGAAGCAGCGGTCACAAAGACCGCTGCTCCATAACCTGTCCGCCTGCTCTGAGCAGGCGGACAGACATCGCCACAATTCAACCCGATCGAGTACGATCGGGTTGATTGACATCCCCCTGCTGGTGGCCTATTGGCCGCGAGTCTACAGGGGGCGGTGTTGCACCAGCAGCTATTGTGAGCTGCTGGTGCAATGCTGAATATGGCGAGCATATTGCTCGCCGTATTCAGCGATGTCTATCGGACCTGATCCGCTCTGTCGGATCAGGTCCGACAGACATTGATAACTAGAGGCCAATGTGTTTAAAAGGATAGTCTAGTGAAAATTAAACATCAGGATTCAGATAGGGCATGCAATTTTAAACAATTTATTTTTATCATCAAATATGCTTTGTTCCCCTTGGTATTCTTTGTTGAACGCTAAACCTAGGTAGGCTAATATGCTGATTTATAAGCCCTTGAAGGCCGCCTCTTATCTCAGTGCATTTTGACAACTTTTCACAGCTAGACGGTGCTAGTTCATGTGTGCAATATAGATAACATTGTGCACACTCCTGTGAGGTCAACACTGATTGGCTAAAATGCAAGTCTGTCAAAATAACTGAAATAAGGGGGCAGTCCACAGAGGCTTATATACAAGGAAATCACAGAGGTAAAAAGTATATTAATATAACCATATTGGTTATGCAAAACTGGGGATGGGTAATAAATGGATTCTCTATCTTTTAAAACTTAACAATTGGACATAGAATCATCAAGGTTAAATGGACATGAAGCTCAACATTTTTATTTTGTGATTAAGACAGAACAAATAGTTTTAAACACATTTCAATTTACTTCTTTAATCTATTTTGCTTTGTTCTTTTGGTGTCCATTGATGAAAAGCATATCTAGATAGGCTCAGGGGCAGTAATACACTACTGGGCACTACCACTTACTAGTAGCTGATTGATAGGTACACATATCTGACTCTTATCATTGGCTCACAAAATGGGCAAGATTAAATATGCTACGCAAGCTTCAGCGTAACTGCTGAAACCTGCGCCACCCGTAATTTCACCTCGCACATTGGGGTATCACATATACAAAGCCCTCAACGGCACTGCTCCCCCCTACATCTCAGACCTTGTCTCCAGATACTCTCCCTCCCGTCCCCTTCGCTCTGCTCATGACCTCCTACTCTCCTCCTCTCTTGTCACCTCATCACACTCCCGTTTACAGGACTTCTCCAGACTGGCTCCCATCTTGTGGAACTCTCTGCCTCGCTCCTCAAGACTCTCTTCTAGTTTTAAAAGCTTCAAGTGCTCCCTAAAGACTCTACTGTTCAGGAGTTCCTCTCCTCCACTGCAATCCCCTGAACCCTCTTAGCATGTAAGCCTAAGAGTCCAGCTGTTTGCAGATCACCTTCTTAGGAGCTGAGTACAACAGTGCAACTCTTGGCAGGGCCCTCTACCCTATAATTGTTTTGTTGTACTCCCCCTTTGTTTATAGCGCTGCGGAATCTGTTGGCGCTCTACAAATAACCGATAATAAATAATAATAATACGGCGCTGCCAATTCATAAAATGCCGTAAGTCGGATAAACTAGCGATGTCCAGAAATGTGCATAAATACACGTTTCTGGAGTTGCAAGTCACTTACGGCACTTTATGAATCTTACTTTAGAAACTGCCGGCGCCTAAGAAAATAAAAAAATATCAAATCTCCTGTAAAAGTCTAACACGCCTCCCTAAAATAAACCCAACACGTAAAACCCCTATATCCGCAACCCCCCCACATTACAACTAATAATAAATGTATTAATCCCTGGACCCTAAACCTACAATCCCTCACAACGCAAAATGCCTGATTAAACTATTAACCCCTAATCCGCCATTCACCCATATCACAATCACCTAGTAAAAGTATTAACCCCTAAATACACCAACCCCAACATCGCAAACTACGTTATAAATGTATAAACCCCTAATCCGCCATTAACCCACATGGAAAAGTACCTATTAAAACTATTAACCCCTAATCCACCAAACCCACACAACGCAATAATCCTAATAAAACTATTAACCCCTAAACCACCAAACCCACACAATGCAATAATCCTAATAAAACTATTAACCCATAATCCACCAAACCCCCACAACGCAAGTACCCTAATTAACCTAATAACCCATAATCCCTCAAACCCCACAATGCAAATAACTTATTTAATTAATAAGCCCCCTAACCTAACACCCACTAAATTAACCCCAAATTACATTAAATAATAAAATACTAAATTATATTTAAAATAAAAAATACTAACAGTACTTAGAAAAATAAACCTAAGATTAAATTAAAATAAATGAATCTAAAATTTTCCAAAAATAAAAAATTCTAACATTACAGAAAATAATAACCAAAATATTCAAAATAAAAAAATTAAATCTACTCCCTATGAAAATAAAAAGCCCCCTTCCAAATAAAAACACCCGCTAATATAATGCTAAACTACCAATAGCCCTTAAAATGGCTATTGTAGGGCATTTTCAAGTTAACCTCTTAAGGACATATGACGGAATTTTTCCGTCATAAAACAATTGAGCAAACTGAAAGCTGTGTCCTTAAAGGGTTAAACAGCTCTTTTGCATGTAAAGAAAATTCAAATTCCCCCCTAACAGTAAAACCGACCACAATCAAACCCCCAAAATTAATAACACTAAAAAAATCTAAACTACCCATTACCCCTAAAAGGACATTTGTATGTGCATTGTACTTAAAAGAGCATTAAGCTCTTTTACTGCCCTTAAAAGGGCATTCAGCTCTTTTACGATTGGCCATTAAAACCCTAATCTAAAAAAAACAAAACCAAAAAATAAAAAGTAATCCTAACTCTAACCCCAAATAGGTAGTTACTCACCGTTCCTGAAGTCCGGCAGAGAAGGTCCTGTTCCAGGCAGTGAAGTCTTCTTCCAAGCGAGGACCACTTCCTTCTTCATCCAGGACCAAGCTGGCACAGAGCAGATATGAGCACGAAGCAGGACCGGCGACCACGAAGCCATGGAGCCTGGAGGATCCTCTTTACACGATTGCCACCGTAGACGGAATAGTGAATTCAAGGTATGCGTTTAAATATGGCATCCCTTACATTCCTATTGGCTGATTTGAGTCTTCAAATTCAAATCAGCCAATAGGATGAGAGCTACTGAAATCCTATTGATTCATCTTGTCTTAGTAACTGATTCCTTCAAGGAACATCCTCAATCAGGGCAGATCCAGATAGAACTAGCAAGGATATTGGTATGTATTACATAATATGTCTTTCTTACATGGTTGTAATATTTCTTTAGACTTTCTTAATCTATGAATAAATATTTTTATGTGTAAAACGTGGAATCATAGGACACAGATGGCCTTTAAAGGGATGACAAATAGAGAGAGTATAGTCTGTCTAATATATATATTATATGGGGCTCATCAGGTGGGTGTCAGCATATTCTCATATGAAACTTCAGTCATTGAGGAAGATAACTATGGTTGGATTTAGACTATAGCAGATTAAAAATGGAAGGGGGCTGGGTATTGCTTCATGCTTGGACTTAAGGAGCCTAGATTCAAAATTCTGGAATTTATAAAGATTTGTCCCCTCCCTCTTGTCCTATCCATAAATTGTGAGTCACCCTATACAGAAGATAACTTTGTCTGCTTTAAAATAGTGAGACATGACCATGAGACAAAATACTTTATGGGAGCAATAAAACTTTATGAATTCCACATGATGAGCCTCAGGCAAGTGTTGTGTGTTGGAAAACAATTTTAGAAAACAAGACATTAATTTGTTTGAAAACGTATAGACTTGATTGATATTATTCAACAGATATTACTTTTAATGGCAGGAATTCCAACAATTTAAACACTGGAAAAAATAGGCGCTGTTTAATGAGTTTCAAACATGATCTTAACTTTATCATGAGGGACCTCAGCAACTTCTCAAGGGTTTCTGAACTTCGGCAAATGTCTTGAGATGGCCTTAAGAAAACTAGATTTGATCACTTTCTATTGTAATGCTCGTGGAATATTTCCCTATCAGAGCAATCCTGGCCAGTAGACTTCTTATCCCAGCGTCAAGTAGCAAGATAAGGAAATATCCCAGAACAAAAAATATAAAGAAATAAATGAGGATGCAATCCAATACTCACAGTAGTGACAAGAGTAGCAGGGAAATGGTCCCAGACAAAGCAGGGTTAAACACCAGAGAGACAGGCCAATCCTTTACAATCCTTCAGTACCAAAGGAGTTAAGCAGAGAGTGGTTATAGGAAGGCATAGAATAAAACCAGGCAATCTTTCATGGTACCAAAGGTGTTAAGCAGGAGAGTAGTAGTAACAAGCAGAGTCCAGCAATGAGAAGTCAGTCCAATGCATCACAGCAGTTCATGGGTTAACCAGGAGAGTAGTCATTGGCAAGCAGAGGTTCAGTATCAGTCAGGCAGTTCAAGTACACAGCAGTTCAGGGGTTAACCAGCAGAGTAGTCACATGCAAGCAGATGTTCAGTATCAGGCAGGCAGTTGGAGTACACAGCAGTTCAGGGGTTAACCAGGAGAATAGTCAGTATGCAATGCAGAGGTTCAGTAACAGGTAGGCAGATCAAGAAATACAGCAGTTCAAAAAGCACCCAGGAAAACACAGAGTCAACCTATACTTGGGCAATGTAAGGAAAGAAAGTACTTACATAGGGGGATATTTATCAAAGGTATGTCGGACCTGATCCGACAGTGCGGATCAGGTCCAACATACCTCGCTGAATGTGAAGAGCAATATGCTCTCAGTATTCAGCATTGCACCAGCAGCTCGGTCATATTCGATCGGGTTGAATTCTGGCGATCTCTGTCCACCTCATCAGAGCAGGCTGACAGGTTACGGAGCAGCAGTCTTTAGACCGCTGCTTCATTACTGCTGTTTCTGGCGAGCTTGCAGGCTCGCCAGAAACATGGGGCATCAAGCTCCATTCGGAGCTTGTTAGATATGTGCCATAGACTCAGGTTTGCGCCAAGGGGAACATCAAGGTGTGCTCAGAGCGGTGGTGACATCACATCTAGTGCGCCCGGAGCAACGCCATGGCAATGGCCATGGCAACGGGAAGGAGACACCTGCGTTCATGGCAACGGCCACAACGGAAGGGAGCGGATTGGCGTGACATCTATTAGTGATTAAATGGCTTTTAGCTTTCTGCCTGTGGGCTAGATTACAAGCGGAGCGCTAATTATCTAACTGCAATTGACTCCGGCTTTTTTCACACCTCGGACACTGTGCGTATTACAAATTGAAAATAAAACGTTTTCGCTCATGTACTTACCCGCCATGCGCAAAAAGTTGTAGTAACAAATATCACGATTGTGTTAACGTATTCTCCCATAGAACACCCTATTCATGCATAAACCTGATATAGATGATACCAAGAGAATGAAGCAAATTTGATTGGAAAGTTGTTAAAAATGGTATATTCTATCTTAATAATGAACATTACTTTTTTACTTCATTATCCCTTTAATTAATGTACCTGCCAGTATTATAGGTACATTTTTACGTTTCCCCCCCACAAAATAATTTATGTTTTTATAAAACTCTTTGTTTCATCAATATAACAGATTTTTAGAAAACTTTTTGCATTAAATTGTGTTTAGTTTTTAATTTGTTTTACATAGTGAAAAATACATTGGCATAATGTAATGCAAACATTATCTTTATCTAGAGTTAATTACCTCCAAGATAATTAAAATTGAAAATAAAATATTTGTAAAAACAACATCAATTTGCTTTCCCCCCATCACAACTAATATATTTAATTATTGTGAGAATAAATTTATTCTGTGTATCATTTTATTAGTACATCATTGTGCAGATGTTATTGAATGCAAGCTTTTATAAGGATCAAACAGGCCAGATTTAGCTACTCGGAAGCACTAAAAGGTTCAGAAATAATTTGCATAATGGTGTTTAATTGCTTTAAAAATGTTGAATTTTGGCTCTTCATGTCTGTTGATTTGTGCATTTATAGATGCATTCAGTACATAGCAAAATCCAGGCTTTGAAAGATATACAAATATAAAGAGATTTCATTATTTAAAGGGACATGATAACCAGGGTTCAAGTCCTACAATAAAAAAAGTGTGGGAACTCACCAAGACTTCCACCCTCCCCCACAATGTTGTTATTTTATATACACACAAACTCACACTGCATTTATATGTATATAATCTATACACTTGGGTTAATTAAATTCAATGAAGGGTGGAATTGTCGTCTTTGGGCCTGAGAATTCTCCTCTGTCACAGAGTCTCACCCACTTAAGGTGCAATAGTCCTATTTCTGCTGAGGGGAGCTAAATAGAAATGCAATCACCATGTATTCCACACAATGCAGGGTGATCACACAGCAGGGCCGCTGACAGACTTGCATTTAGTGTATTTTAGGACATGTTACTGCCCATTACTAGAGGATCTCACTATCCCTCTAACCATAATGTGCTCCAGCTCCTCCCACAAGAAGCAGCAGTGTTAACGGAAGCATTTCTGTTCTCTATCCAAAGGGAACATAGTTCCTCCTACAAAAATAGTGCATAATCTATGTTCCCATGCGTTCCTGCTCGACTTGACCCCTGATGATACCCAAATATTAAAGGGATATGAAACCTCAATGTTTTCTTTCATGATTCAGAGAGAGCATCCAAATGTGACTTTCCAATTTACTTCTATTATCAAATTTGCTTCATTGTTTTGTTATCCTATGTTGAAGGAACAGCAATTCCCAACTGGGAGCTGTGGCAAACCTAGCCACTTCTGGACTATAACATAAGAAAGGTTGTCTATAGGCTGTATATTGTGCTATGTAGATGTGACAGACCCTTCTGTCAGCACTGAAAGAGTTAACTGTGTTCAGCTTTAGCCTCAGCTATTGTGCACTGTCATTAATGTTATTGATACACAGTCCATTGTTTAATCAACCTCAGAGAGCAGACCCTAGATGATAAGGAAAGACAAGTGTGTGTCTGTGTTTAAATTGTTATCAGCTTGAGCAAGGTATTCTATTGTATCATGTAAAAGGGCGTGTTCCCTCCATTCAATGTACAACATTCTTTCAACCCCCCTTCTGGGGGGGTCAGACCTGCATAAATACTGGGCATATGAGCCTTAATAAAAGTCATTCTGTTTAAAAACCTGAAAACTGGCTGGGTTGTGAATTGCTGATTCCCTATGCAGGACATTGTTCCCTGGTGTTAACCCTTGGTATCCGGTTGGTACCGTTACAATTGGTGGCAAGCGACGGAATGAACCTTATCGCCCAGAAGAGCAACTACACAAGCCAGTAACCTCAGGAAGAGGGGGATTACTACAATACTGACTAAGATGGAAGGAGTACCAGGGACCGAAGTGAATGGAGATGGATTATTCTAAGCTAAAGAGACAAACGTAAAAGGAACTGCTAGAAGCCAGGGGAAAGATAGGCAGCAGCAAACCCAAGGCTATATTAATTGCTGAGCTGATGGAGGGAGACAGAGCTCGCAGCGCTACGCCTCCAGCAGCCATGGAGGAGACCCTATACCAGAGGGAAATGAGGACCAGGCTGGAATTTTTACCCCAACCTGTACCACGGGATATGCTATCCGTGGTAATGGCAGATGTGCAGGAGTACGTGATGGCACACAGTCCGCGGAATGCATCCTCCCGAGCAGAATCCATTTTGGACGCACTCAGCAACCCAGTAAGACCCAAAATCCCATACCATGCATTTAAAATGTTTTGTGAGGAGAAGGATGAGATTGATGGGTATTTACAGGATTTTGAGAGACTGTGCGAGTTACATGATTTGGAGCAGTCCGTATGGGTGCCGGTGCTAGCAGGCAAGCTAGCCGGTAGGGCAGCGGAAGCGTATCGCGCTGTACCCAGGGAGGACAGCAAGGATTACGCTAAAGTGAAGAGAGCGATCTTGGAAAGATATGCCATTACCTCAGAGGCATACCGGCGCAAGTTTAGAGGCCTGCGCAAGCCAGAAAGAGATTCCCATGCAGAGTGGGCCCACAAGCTGGATCAAGCATCTCAGGGGTGGATACAGGCCAGCCAAGCTACCACCATGGAAGAATTGCGACAACTGATGCTGTTGGAGCAATTCTTTAACGGCTTGTCCCCAGAAGCCCAAGAATGGGTGAGAGATCGAAAACCCCTCACCTTAACCGAAGCAGCCAGATTAGCAGACCAGCATTTTGATGCCAGGAGGCACCATGGACTACAGCCTAACAACGGACGGGCTAATATACAATGCCACACCTGCAAGCAGTGGGGACATATGGCACGTGAGTGCACCCAAAATCGGAGCAGACAAGCTTGGAACCAGGTCAGACAGAACCTGGCCCCAAGGGCGGCTGCTCACCATTACCAAACGGAGCCAGCCGCTCATGAGGTGTTGAGCACCCAAGCCGAGGAACCCCTGGGAATTCTGCATGAGGTGATGTCGGTCCAGGGACTTCGGGATTCGGGAGCTACTTTAACCCTGATAGCTCCCCATTTGGTGCCGGATACAGCACCCACTGGCGGATCCGTGGCAGTACGAGGGGCAGGGGGAGCAGTATACCGATTGCCCACTGCTAGAGTGGAGTACAGACCCCCAGTCACCCCAGCAGCTGCCAGTTACCAACCCCCGGCGCACCGCTATACCACACGGCCTCCGGCCACGAACTACCCTCAGAGAGCCCGGTTCAATTCGCGGGGCTACTCACAACCTATTCGGTGCTTTGGATGTAAGCAACTAGGGCACAAAAGACCAGAGTGTCCCCTAAACGCAGCGAATCAAGCACAGTCCTGGAGAAGACCCGCTGGCGGAATCCCACATAATCCTCAGCCTGTGGCCCGCTACGTAGAGGCGCCAGAATGCTGGGGCAGCCTACATGAAGCAGACCCCGTGCAAGCTGCCCACCGGAATAACCGGCAACGGGTTAAAGTGAATGGGAAGGAGGTCAGTTGTCTACGGGATACTGGTGCTACCATGACCTTGCTTCAAGAGAACTTGGTGCCTGAGAAACAGCACACTGGAGACACTGTGGCTGTGAGGGTAGCAGGGGGCACTGTGTTCCGCCTACCTGTTGCCAGGGTACATTTGGATTGGGGAGTGGGCGCTAGACTTGTGAATGTGGGGGTCAAGAAGGACTTACCTGCTGATGTTCTCCTTGGAAATGACTTGGCCCCCCTTGTTTCTGCCTATGCTCCCATGGATCCCGCTGATGTTAACCCTGTGACTACCCAAGCCCAGTCCCTCCGGGAAGAGACGCTTCCATGTTTGGGGTGGGGGCAGTACTGAGCCAAGTTGGAGCAGATGGCGGAGAACACCCCGTAGCCTACTTGAGCCGAAAGTTGTTGCCCGGACATCCCCAAGCCGATCCGTTGGGATCAGACTGTGTATGCCGGCTTGGTTCTGGGGGAGCATTGTGGCAAACCTAGCCACTTCTGGACTATAACATAAGAAAGGTTGTCTATAGGCTGTATATTGTGCTATGTAGATGTGACAGACCCTTCTGTCAGCACTGAAAGAGTTAACTGTGTTCAGCTTTAGCCTCAGCTATTGTGCACTGTCATTAATGTTATTGATACACAGTCCATTGTTTAATCAACCTCAGAGAGCAGACCCTAGATGATAAGGAAAGACAAGTGTGTGTCTGTGTTTAAATTGTTATCAGCTTGAGCAAGGTATTCTATTGTATCATGTAAAAGGGCGTGTTCCCTCCATTCAATGTACAACATTCTTTCAACCCCCCTTCTGGGGGGGTCAGACCTGCATAAATACTGGGCATATGAGCCTTAATAAAAGTCATTCTGTTTAAAAACCTGAAAACTGGCTGGGTTGTGAATTGCTGATTCCCTATGCAGGACATTGTTCCCTGGTGTTAACCCTTGGTATCCGGTTGGTACCGTTACAGGAGCTAGCAAAGCATATCCGGTGAACCAATGACAAGAGCCTTATGTGGTTATTAATTAGTTTAAAATGTATGTGCAGCCACCATTCAGCAGCAAGCACCCAGTAAAGCATTGCTGCTCCTTAAAATTAAACATAAATAATGGACGCCCCATAGTGTAAACTTGCATATGACCACATTTATGGAAAAATGTTTTTGGCACTGGAAAGACCAATGCAAAAAGGGCTGGCTGACACTTGCAGCGGTCTGCTTGCTTCAACTACAGTACCACAGTTTTAATAGACCCACGTGGTCAGCTGGCTATCACTCTATCACCTCTACCTGTTTTTTTTTCTTTTAATCCCCCATGAATGTGGCTCCGTTTTAGAGGAAGAAGCACTGTATTCTGGGAGTTTCATTCTGGAATTTGTAGCTTGCTATTTCACTCTCAGTATTGTGATTCTTCAATTCTGGACTCTAATTCCCAGCATGCATTGTACAGTGGTGGGGAGTAAGCTTCCTGGAAGGTAGAAAGTTTAGCATGAGGTCACACCTCCCCCCTCCTCCATGCTGTGTGTTTATGTGTCTCCCAGACATTAGGGAAGGCAGCTGGGAGTATTGTCTGAACCTTTCCACAGGTTTATATATTTATTTACAAAACACAAAAATAGAGAGACATGCTCAACTGGGCTCAGAATAGAAGCTGGATATAAATGTCCCTGCTTAGTCCCTCCTTACTCCCAGGGTACAATCTCTTTTAGCACACTATGAATTTCACAAAGGAGACATTTCCTGTAGCATAGCACTGCGATCCTGTCACAGCCCTGAAATACCATGCACATTTTGTACTAGTAAACTTGCTTTTCCTGGGACTAGTAGCATTTAGGATAATTTTTAACCACTGATTATATATACAGATGGCCCTCGGTTTACGCCGGTTCAATTTGCGCTGTTTCAGAATAACAACCTTTTTTTTCAGTCATTTGGAAAGCAATGCACTAATTAAAATAGCCAATAGGTGGAGCTGTCCGCTTGTTTTGCAAAGTTATGCAACTTAACAGCCTTAAATTGATCTGTGTACACAGATCAGACCAGATCTATCGAGCAAAATTTAGCAGGCACTTTCCTATTATCTTCCTGTCCAGCAGCTTGAGGTGAGGGTGCCTAACTGCTTATTAATCACAGCAGATTGAAATGCATAGAATAGGTGCAGACCCAATATTATCTAACATGCTAACAATGCAGAGAACTGTTTGCAGAAAAATGCAACGTTTTTGTTCATTAAACTTAGTTTAATGATGATACAGTCTGTTGCATAATTATTTTATTAAGTGATGTTTAGCAAATGTTTTTGTTCATTAAACTTAGTTTGATGATAATACAATCTATATTATTAGGTTTATAATGCTGTTTAGCATTTAACGTCTTCATTTCAAAGCTTTATAAATAATGTATTCGGTGTTACTTATGACAATTTTGAGAGGGGCCTGGAACCTAACTCCCTCACTTCCTATTGACTTACATTATAATCTGGGTTTCAATTTACAACGGTTTCGATTTACAACCATTCCTCCTGGAACCTAACCCCGGCATAAACTGAGGGCTACCAGTGTATATATATATATATATATATATATATATATATATATATATATATATATATATACACATATATATATACATATATATATATATACATATATATATATACATATATATATATATACATATACATACATATATATATACACACACACACACACTGATGGACATCTTCTGATTACAAAGAAAAGTAAACATGATGTGCCTTTCATCTTCTGCACTGTTTCCTTTGCAGATCACTTAATCTACGGTTCTAAACATTGCTAGTTTCTTTGTGCTATAAGAGCTTGGACAGCACAACTGGAAATCCCTGTCTGCCTTGAAATATCTGCCTGTGAGAGACTTTGCTAAAGCAGTGTAACTACCTTGTGTGTAATTGCTGTGCTCAGTCTCACCATGATGTATGACTTTTAACATTAATCTGTCTTCAGCAACCTCACCTTGTTAGCAGAGTTTGGCTGTTCCTCACACAGTTCTATATATCCTCCTACACAGCTGTTTCTATTTCTGTTAATGATTGAGTTTCAGCCTACATACTAAATTAATGATCATTTAAGCACCTGTTTGGTATAATTGTTTAACCATTCACCTGACTATGTAGTATCTACAAAATTCCTGACTTTGAGCAAGGGAACCTAGAAGAATTGATGCTGTTTGAAGGAAGGCAATGAGTGGTTACACCAAATATTGATTTGATTTGGATTTTTATTCTGTTCACTCACTTTGCATTTTGTTAACTGATAAAAATAAACTATTAACATTTCTATTGTTTAAAGCATTCTTTGCATAGTACTGTACATCACAAAAAAATTATATATTTAATAATAAAAAGTACAACAAATATAAAATATGAGGAATAAATGGAAAAACCCCAACTTTTTCTAACTTTGACCCCCAAAATCTGTTACACAGCTACAACCACCAAAAAGCACCCATGCTAAATAGTTTCTAAATTTTGTCCTTTGTCCCGAGGAATAGAGCTAGTTGACTGGAAGACACCCACAGAAGACACCCACAGAGGGTAAGGTGGTGCGAATCTGGTGTCCTAGCATCAGTTGTGCCGGGCTAAACCCCGTGGCTTGAATTGGAGTCGCCCTATAGGACAAGAGGGCCAGGTACAGCTCAGATTGCTTCAAATGAATTTTGATGTTTGAATTTTGATGTTTGAACTGCCCTTTCAGCCATTCCGTTTTCCTGCGGGTAATGTGGACTTGATGTGCAATGTATAAAATCATATTCCCTGCTGAAAGAACTGAACTCTGTGGAAGCGAACTGCATTCCATTATCACTCACCAGCTCCATATGTATGCCCCACCGGGCAAACAAGCTCTTGAAATGAGTGATAACGGCTTGACTTGTGATCTCATTCAAAGGTGCAATTTCCAAATACCTGGTATAGTAGTCAATCACGACTAAGAATTCTTTCCCGTGCATTTCGCACAAATCAGCAGCTATTTTCTGCCACGGGCCTGCAGGCAGCGGAGTATAAATCAACGGCTCCCTTCCCTGAGTAGGCCGGCATTCCCAGCAAAAGGCACATTTAGACACATGACTTGCAATGTCGGAACTGATTCCAGGCCACCATACAGCTGTAGCTGCCCTTTCTCTGCACTTTGTAATGCCTAAGTGGCTAACGTGAATCCTGTTTAGCATGCTAACAGGAATAACAATGCGGTTCTGGAACAGCACTGACCCATCCAGCTCTGTGTAATGGCTATATGTTTTGAATTGGATCTGTTTTTGCAGATAAGAAATAAATAACATATGTCACAAATATATAGTAGGTATTTCTTTCATATAGATGCTGCTATTAATAAATTCTAGCATATTATAGTAGAACATGTAGGATTCATTAGGTAGCATTTATATATTAACAAACTCATGTAAGAGGCTTAACAAGGTTATTTAAGTAACAAGAACCTCCCAGGCCACAATTTTGGTAAAAAGAAACAATTGTTTCAAAGCATCAAGTTTGTATACAAATGTACTTACACAGAAATTAAGTAGGAAGCAGGGCTTTGAAATCTAAGAGATCGATTTATGCAGATCCTATTGTCATAAAATGACAACAGATCAAGTTGAAACTTAAAGGACCAGTCAGCACATTAGATTTGCATAATCAACAAATGCAAGATAACAAGACAATGCAATAGCACTTAGTCTGAACTTCAAATGAGTAGTAGATTTTTTTATAACAAATTTCAAAGTTATGTATATTTCCACTCCCCTTGTACCATGTGATAGCAATCAGCCAATCACAAATGCATATACGTATAGTCTGTGAATTCTTGCACATGCTCAGTAGGATCTGGTGGCTCAAAAATTGTAAATATAAAAGACTGTGCACATTTTTTTTAATGGAAGTACATTGGAAAGTTGTTTAAAATTACATGCTGTATCTGAATCATGAAAATTAAATTTAACCTGAGTGTCCCGTTAAACTCTTTCATTTTTACACTTCAAAAATAATATTAGTATGGAAGTAAGACCGGTACTTACTATTTGAATAACTTGTAGGTAAAGTGCAATGGTAGCACAATAAACAGAGGCTGCTTGAAGTCCGTGCAGCATGTAACTGAAGCGGCTGCTTGAAGTCTGTGCAGCGTGAGTCAGCTCTGAAGCCGTTGTGTCCAAAATGAGGCTGCTGACGAAATCACACAGCGGGGACCGAGAGAGGTGAATTCAGCCCGGAGGATAAGCGGATGCTTACAGGAGGCAATGTGCGAACAGATTAGAACCCAGAACGCAGCCTCATTAGAAGTCTCTGGCATCTTAGGGGTGTTTTGTCAATATCATAGGAATTGATTAGAGGGACTAGCGGTTTATGATCAGTCTCCAGACTAAATTTCTCTAAACCCACTAGGTAACGCTTAAAGCGCTCACAGGCCCAAACTGCATCCAGGCACTCTTTCTCAATTTGGGCGTATTTTGACTCAGCAGCCGTCAGTGTACGGGAACAGTAGGCGATGGGCTGTAGTTTGTATTCATTCAGCTGCAGAAGGGCGGCCCCTAATCCATAACTGCTCGCATCAGCATTAACCACAGTCTTTTTGGAAGGGTCTTAGAACCCCAACACTGGGGCAGACCCCAGCAGGAACTTGACCTGCATAAAAGATTCTTCCTGTGAAGATCCCCAGACCCAGGCAACATCTTTCTTTAGCAACTCTGTGATAGGGTGTAGTATTGTGGCTAAATCTGGAAGGAACCTGCCCACATAGTTTACAAGGCCCAATATCTGTCTCAGTTCTTGTACATCAGAAGGATTTTTCATCTGTTCAATAGCACAAATTTTCTCAGGGTCTGGCTTGATGCCATCCCCATTGATGATATGCCCAAAGTAACATAACTCAGCTTTCCCAAAATGGCATTTCTCTTTGTTTCGCTTCAGCCCGGATTCTCTGATAGTCTGCAGCACACAGCTCAATTGCTGATCATGTTCTTCCAATGTAGACCCATACACTAAGATGTCATCCATGATGACTGCCATGCCCACGTGGTCTCTTAGGAGAGAACTCATTTCTCTTTGGAAGATTTCAGGAGCAGAGGATATCCCGAAGGGGAGTCTGCAAAAACAAAACCGACCTATTGGTGTAATGAAGGTACTCAGTTTGCGGCACTTTGGATCTAGAGGTATCTGCCAGAAGCGCTAGAAGCATCCAATGTAAAGAAGAACTTCGCCCCCGCCAATTTCGGAGCTATGTCTTCAAGTGTCGGCAGCACATACCTCTCTCTCTTCACCACCACATTCAGCCTTTTCAAGTCTACGCAGATGCGTACCTTCCCGTTTTTCTTTGCAATGGGCACAATGGGGGCACACCAGTCAGTTGCTTCAACAACCTCTTCAATAATCCCCATATTCTTCATACGCAGAAGCTCCTTCTCCACTTGAGGCATGAGCGGGAATGGAATTCTATGGGGAGTGGTAATGCTGTATGAATCTGCGTCACCTTTAAGTGATATACGGACTGGGTTGCAATTCAAATTCAGAATTTCCTTTGCTTGCACTCGCAGCTGGCAAGAAATTTCCCCACACGATCAATGCGGCAACCAGGACTATGGACCTTTGTTGTAACTTTCGCCAGATGGGGCTGTCGAGGCAGTTTTATGAACGCTGCAAGAGACATTACAGTGATTTCTGCTCCTTTGTCAATCTTAAAGGCAACTTTGGCTCCCATTACAGTAAGGGTAACCCTCCAATCATCTTCTGAACCTGGCCGTTCAACAACAGACCCCACAAAGGACACTTCTTGACCCTCCTGGTCGCTATCCACCTGCATCTCCTTAATGTATTCAGTCTTACACACGACTTCAAAATGGCCCATCCTGTAACATTTTCTACATCTTTTGTCTTTAGCAGGGCATATGACATTCTGATCATGGGCACGGTAGCACCGTGTGCATTGGACATGCTGCATCCATCCACTTCTGGGCCTATCTGTTGCCCTTGGTCTACCGCTCACACTGTGCCTTTCACCTGCAGCTCTCCTGAACTGCTGCACCTCATCCACAATACTCTCAGACCTCAGATCAGCACTTTGCTTTTTCACCAGTTCACTCTGGCGGGCCATCCTAATAGCCCCATCTAATGTTAAGTCAGACTCTAACTGTAGCTTCAGTGTAGACTGACCATATTTCCTTGAGACAAAAACGGGACATTGAGCGGTCAAAAACGGGACGGGGTTAATATTCTTTATTTATATTAAAAAAGTACGATTTTAACAAAAGTTAACTTTTATGACATGAATTTAAACTATTGAGCCAACATTTATCCTTCAGTGACAGAAGAACTCATACAAAAATTTTTAGGTAGACGTAGAGCTAGAGGGGGACTGTATTTCATCATGATTGTACCATGAATATTTGTCTGATGAAACAAATTTACACAGCAAATTCCGGTCTTTCAACACCATATAATAAAACTTCTCACACTCCATGGGCTGATGTATCATGTATATGAAATTATTTTTACTTAAAATTTGATGCACACAGAAAATTGGCAAATCTATATAAAAATAAAGCACAAATGTTTTGACTTATAAAGACACCCTATAAAATGCTTTTTATTATAACTGTTGTTAAGGGAAATAAAATTACTTATCCAATAACCATTCTAATGACAAAGGTTCCCTCTATTAGATCACATCCATCATGACCCCCCCCCCCCAATATTCATTAATATTAATATATATTATGGAACTGGTCTCAGACTCATTGTCACTTTTAAACAGATGGATAGCCAAGCCAAATTTGTTGTTTAAACAAAGAAAATCAAAGAGAACATGCTTATATAATAAGAAGAGCTGATTCTGAAGCTTGTGAACAAAAGTATTGCAATTTCATTTATCATACAAACAACAAACATGCTTTAAAAAAGTGAGATTATCCTATGTTTTCAAGGTAAATTCCCCCATATTAACTGATTTTAAAGGGTAAAAGCCTCTGAACTTGCGTTTGGTTTGAATATCTGGATAGTAGTTGTAGATTATTTTTTTTTAGCTGAGTTGCCCAAGATCATTGTTGCACATGTAAATGGTGGAAGAACTGATAAAAATGTGCAACTACATAGTTACTTGATAATAACCGTTATTTTATAACGCCTGTACTACAACCAGCACTGCAGCAGCATAATAATAATAAGCATATGATATAATAAATGACAATTAATTTAATTTAATTGATTGCCAGGCACAGACACTGGTCTTACCTTGGCCGTGCACAATTCTTGCAGAAGCTGAAGTTCAGAACATAGACTGTAGACAGTTGAATCGATCTACTTCCAGACCAGACCATAACACTAGTTTGTATGTTCACTTCACACATCTGTGACACAAACAAGAAGAAGATGGCAACAAGAATTATCTCTCTGGTGTCTGGTGACACCAGCAGCGACTAAAGGCAGATGATTGATCATCACATCAGATCCAGATGATGACTGACTGACCAGTGACCAGTTTCCCTTCTAGGCTCAGTCTGACAGCTCACGACTGAGTACTGTACTGACCTACTGTCACTGACTCTTTATAGGCACCTATCAATGACACGCCCCTAATTTTGAAGAGCACGGGCGGTATAGACTGCTGAGACTGCATGAAGACTGCATGCTGTGGATCATGTGGGCACGGCCACCCAACCCAGCTGCAGTTAAAAAAAAAAAGTTTTTAAAAAAACTGCCCTCCCCGCCGGCGGGGAGTTTAAAAAAAACTTAAGTGGTGTGTGTGCAATAAAAAATTACACTTGCACTGCCCGCACGGTCTGATAACCCTCAAAACGGGACAAAATGACTATTAATAAAGAAAAGACGGGACAGGGGAAAAAACATAAAATAACGGTACTGTCCCTTTCAAAACGGGACGTATGGTCAGCCTACTTCAGTGAGACTTCAGCATCTGCAATTCCTATGACTATTCTGTCTCTGATTTGCTCTTCTTTAGCAACACCAAACTCACAGAATTCAGCTAATTCATACAGGCTGCGCACAAATGACTCCACAGATTCTCCCACATGCTGATTACGTTTGTGAAACAACCCCTCTCATGAATCACATTTCTTTTGGGCACAAAGTGAGCACTGAGTTTGTTCATAACTATTTCAAAGTCAAATTCTTCCCCTTCTTGGAAAGTAAAAGCATTGAACACTGGCTCCACATCCCATAGAGTATAAAAGAGAATTAACTTGTACTTCACCACTCTCCTTGTCCAGCTTGGAAGCAATCCTGAAGAGCTGAAACCGCTGACGCCATGTGGGCCAAGCTGCAGGCTGAGAGAAATCAAAAGGCTCAGGTGGGGTAAACTTTGACATCGTCATCGATCAGGAAACAGAAGCGCAGGCAAGAACTTCTGACACCATGTCATGAGATGTAGGACACAGCATAGAAGGTACAACGCTATTTTATTGTAGAGCATGGAAACATACATCTGGTAGCATTGATCTCACTAACTAATTGCGACACAGACAAACGGACCTAAGCCCCGCCCCCAACCTGGTGATGTCACTTCCCACTCTCATCACAAAAGCTGTGATTGAAAAACAGAGTTATTCCACAAAATATTGATTTCTGAACCCTTGCTAACAAAAATGAAACAGAAATGATTTTACTCAAACACAAAATGCTATAAATACAGTAGTAAAACCAGAGAAACTGATATTTTTGCAGTGGTCTCTTAATATTTTCCAGAGCTGTGTATATATATATATATATATATATATAGATAGATAGATAGATAGATAGATAGATAGATAGATAGATACATAGATAGATAGATAGATAGATAGATAGATAGATAGATAGATAGGAACCCTTTTCAAGAATCCATGAAGGCCCCCCCTTTAAAAATGTTGATTTTTTTTATACATTGAAATTTTCTCTTTTTTTCTTTTTTGCAACTTAAAATGAGAAAGAGGAGGGAAGGAGAGAGACACAAGGGAGGGAGAGAAACACAGGAGAGAGAGGGAGAGAGATAGACACAGGGGAGAGAGAGAGGGAGGGGGTAGAGAGAGGGAGGGTGAGAGAGGGAGAGAGGGGGGAGAGAAGGAGAGAGGGAGGGAGGGAGGGAGGGAGGGAGGGAGGGAGGGAGAGAGAGACACACACAGGGGAGAGAGGGAGAGACGCACAGAGGAGAGAAAGAGAGAGACACACACAGGGGAGAGAGAGAGAGAGAGGGGAGAGAGGGAGAAAGAGATACACGATGGAGTTATAGAAACACAGTGGAGGGAGGAAGAGACACGGGAGAGAGAGAGAGACACACAGGGGAGAGAGAGAGAGAAATAGAGAGACAGGGGAGAGAGGGGGAGAGAGACACACACAGGGGAGTGAGGAAGAGAGAGAGACAGGGGGGAGAGAGACACAGGGGATAGAGGGAAAGACACAGGGGAGAGAGGGAGGGAGAGAGAGAGACAGAGAGAGAGAGAGAGAGAGACAGGGGAAAGAGGGAGAGAGAGAGAGAGACACACAGGGGAGGGAGAGAGAGAGACCCAGGGGAGGGAGAGAGAGAGAGATGGGGAGAGAGGGAGAGAGAGACAGAGGATATATATATATATATATATATATATATATATATATATATATAGAGAGAGAGAGAGAGAGAGAGAGAGAGAGAGAGGGGAGAGAGGGGGGGGGGGGAGAGAGAGAGACACAAGGGGAGAGAGAGACAGGGGAGAGAGGGAGAGGGAGAAAGACACACAGGGGAGAGAGGGGGATAGAGAGAGAAAGAGATACACAGGAGAGAGAGGGAGAGAGTGAGACACACAGGGGAGAGAGGGAGAGAGATTGAGACAGGGTAGAGAGACACACACACACAGGGGAGAGAGGGAGAGAGAGAGAGAGAGAGAGAGAGAGAGAGACAGGGGAGAGAGGGAGAGAGATTGAGACAGGGTAGAGAGACACACACACACAGGGGAGAGAGGGAGAGAGAGAGAGAGACACACACACAGGGGAGAGAGAGAGAGAGACACACAGGGGAGAGAGGGAGAGAGAGACACACAGGGGAGAGAGGGAGAGAGATTGAGACAGGGTAGAGAGACACACACACACAGGGGAGAGAGGGAGAGAGAGAGAGACACACACAGGGGGGAGAGAGAGAGACACACAGGGGAGAGAGGGAGAGAGAGACACACAGGGGAGAGAGGGAGAGAGGGACACACACACAGGGGAGAGAGGGAGAGAGCGAGAGAGAGAGAGAGAGAGAGAGACACAGGGGAGAGAGGGAGAGAGAGACACACAGGGGAGAGAGGGAGAGACACATAGGGGAGAGAGAGAGAGAGAGACACAGGGGAGAGAGAGAGAATAGAGGGGGAGAGAGAGAAAGAGAGACAGGGGAGAGAGGGAAAGAGACAGAGACACACACAGGGGAGAGAGAGAGAGAGAGAGAGGAGCCACAGGGGGAGGTAGACACAGGGGAGGGGGGAGACACAGGGGAGGGGTGAGAGACACAGGGGAGGGGGGAAAGAGACACAGGGGAATGAGGGATAGAGACACAGTGGAAGGAGGGAGAGAGACACAGGGTGGGTGGGAGGGAGACACAGAGGAGGGAGAGAGTGAGTACAACCAAATGCATGCTGAAAGTGATCCCCCTGACTACATAGGTATATGGATTGTAGTCGAGTGTCAATTTCTGAAGTCAGCAGTAGTACCATAAACAAATAGAGTACATTAATCTGCAGACTGCAGCTCTGCATGTCTCTTGTGCCCGGCATTAGCTTTGCTAGCCATGGTGACACTGCCAGTACTAACTTGTAATGCACTGAGTGAGCACGGTCGGTACCTGCCCTCCTCCCTCTGCACATGCACAGGAGGTTGCCTGGCCATAATGCCATGATCCATCCATCCCTCCAGACTGACAGTACTCACTACTAGTCAAGTGAACTGCCGCTGCGTTATACTGCACAGGAAGCTCCTTTTTTCCCGCTCAGCAGGAAATTACAGTTTTAAATCAGAGCGAGGGGCACAAGAAATTCTGGGGGGGAAAAAAGTAAAAAAAAACTGTTCTCATGAAGTTGGGGCCCCCCTGATTGGGAAATTCCCGGGGGCCCGGTTGCAACCGTGACTGCTGCATCACTGGTAGTTCCGCCCCTGCCTTTTTTAACCCATTTAAAACATTTTAACAATAAAAAATAATATATTTTTTATTAAAGTGTAATAGTTTATTTTAATAAGTTGCGCTAAATATTTTAGTGCAGTTTCGTCTTTCGCTCGAGCGCAACCTATAACTTGTAATATGAGCACTCTTTACTCATGCTACATTGAAAGTATAGGTTGCGATCTCGGCTGTGATCAGGCTTTTCTAATTAATGGGATTTATCATGGACTTGTAACATCAAGTTGTTTTTCAGCGATATTGCTTATCGCGTCCCACGCTATCCTAAGCACACCACTTGTTATCCTGCCCAGAGTGGGGTGGAGCAGTGATCATATTATATGTGTTTAGGAACCCCAGTCTATGAGAGGTTTTCCAACCCAAATACAAATTACCAGACAAGATTGTTTCTGTGTATTAAAAACAAGTTCTGAAGATCCAAATACATTTTTATCTTGTTTGTATCTTGTATGAAATAAATAATAAAGAATATTTCTGCAGCCATCTTAAAAGTAATTATTTGATTGAAGAACTTTTTCATCCCACGTAGATGAAGATGAAAACATTACATTCACTAAAAGACCCAGATAAGCAACTTGCACTGCTGATTGGATCAGTGACAGGATCTGCTCTGGCAGTGCAACACAGGTCCCAAGCGGTACTTCTTCTGTGTGTTAAAGGGATATGAAACCCATATTTTCTCTTTCAATATTAAGATAGAGCTTGCGATTTTAAACAACTTTCTCATTTATTTCAATTATCGATTTTTCTTTGTTCTTTTGGTATCTTTTGTTGGAAAGCAGGGATGTATGCTTAGGAGCTGGCCCATTTCTTGAGCACTATATGGCAGCAGTTTTGAAAGCATGTTATCCATTTGCAAGAGCACTAGATGGCAACACTATTTCATGCCGTGTAATTCTCCAGATGTCTACTTAGGTATCACTTCAACAAAGAATATCATGGGAATGAAGCAAATTTGATAATAAAAGCAAACTGGAAACTTTTTAAAAAAATGGAATGCTCTGTCTGCGTCATAAAAAAAAAAAGTTTCAGTTTCATATCTCTTCAAACCCTTTAGGGGTTAAACACACAGTAGAGCAGGGCTGATAGTTGTAAAATGACATGCTATAATGGATTAGAACGTTATGGCCCTTTAACAATGTAAAAGCCATATGTTTTGTAACCTTTTTGCTGTTTTTTTGTTTAGAACCTATTATTCTACACTAGTCAGTAAAGGATCTATTGGAATAGATCTTCTATTATTAATGAATCATGCAAAGCATTTGGAATTCTTGACTCACACAATAGCACGGTGGCAAGAATCAGCAGTAATTAAAACTGTAATTACTTTTTAAAAAAATAGCCCATTGATAATTAAAATAAAGAAAATTGTTAGCGGTGGAAGTTTTCCTAATGTAGTTGATTTGTTTTAGATACAATTTACTAATGTTCCGTTCATGGCTTGTGCGGAATGTTAAAGAGACACTGAACTCAAATTTTTTTCTTTCGTGATTCATATAGAGCATGCAATTTTATGCAACTTTCTAATTTACTCCTATTATCAAATTTTCTTCATTCTCTTGGTATCTTTATTTGAAATGCAAGAATGTAAGTTTAGCTGCCGGCCCATTTTTGGTGAACAACCTGGGTTGTTCTTGCTGATTGGTGGATACATTCATCCACCAATAAAAAATTGCTGTTGAAAGTACTGAACTAATAAAGAAGCTTAGATTCCTTCATTTTCAAATAAAGATATCAAGTGAACAAAGAAAAATTGATAATAGGAGTAAATTAGAAAGTTGCTTAAAATTGTATGCTCTATCTGAATCACAAAAGAAAAAATTTGGGTTCAGTGTCCCTTTAATGCTTAAATTGCATATTCTATCGGAATCATGAAAGTGTACTTTTTGTATTGTCAATCCTGAGATCAGTTTAAAGGGACATGAAATCCAAAGATTTTCTTTCATGATTCAGACAGAGAAAACAATTTTAAACAACTTTCTAATTTACTTTTATTATCTAATTTGTTTCATTCTCTTGGTATCATTTGTTGAAGGAGCAGCAATGCACTAATGGTTTCTAACTGAACTCATGGGTGAGCCAATCACAATCGAGATATATATGCAGCCACCAATCAACAGCTAGAACCTAGATTATCTGCTGCTCATGAGCTTAGATAAACCTAGATAAGCCTAGATAAACCTTTCAGCAAAGGATAACAAGGGAAGGAAGCAAATTAAATAATAGAAGTAAATTGGAAAGTTGTTTAAAATTGTATTCTCTTTCTGAATCATGAAAGAAAAATTCTGGGTTTCATGTCCTTTTAACGATGGTGAAATTTACACTGCTTTTGTGGAAACTGAACCCCGAAGGGCTCGATTACGAGTGGAGCAAAATGTATCGCTCCCGCTCTTGCGTTAACTGAGATAGAAGTAATCTTTTTTCATGCGTTGGGTAGCGCTGGTATTACAAGTTGAAAGTAAAAAGTTTTTGCATGAGTACTAACCTGACAAGTGCAAAAAGTTGAAGTTAGAATACCGCGACCATGTTAACCTATTCCCCCATGGAACTTGGCGCATGAAAAGTGAGGGGAAATAACTAACTCCCCGCTCACAATCCTGATAGCATTTTCTTAAATGCGCTAACCTGACATGAAAATATGAATATTTCACATTCCAATGTTCGTCACATAGCAGAATATGTCCTATCCATAAATACATATTTCTATATGCAGTATATATATGATTTTTTGAGGTAAAATATATATATATCTATGGGGCCTATCTATCAAGCTCTGAACGGAACTTGAAGGCCCGTGTTTCTGGCGAGTCTTCTCTGATGAGGCGGACAGGAATCGCCACAATTCAACCCGATCGAGTACGATCGGGTTGATTGACACCCCCCTGCTGGCAGCCCATTGGCCGCGAGTCTGCAGGGGGCGGCGTTGCACCAGCAGCTCTTGTGAGCTGCTGGTGCAATGCTGAATATGAAGAGCGTATTGCTCTCCGCATTCAGCGATGTTTGTCGGACCTGATCCCCACTGTCGGATCAGGTCTGACAGACATATGATAAATAGGCCTCTATAACTGTATATATTTATATGATTATATATAGGTTTAGATATATACAGATATATAGGAATATCTACTTATATTCCCCTTTGTGAAGAACATTGGAATATGAAATATTTACATTAAATACATAGTTAAACACTATTAAAAATATACATGATTTTACATGTTTTCATCTACTTGATTGCAAAGGGCTCCAATGCACTTATATACTGTATATATATGTCTATTATGTATACATATGTATTTATGTGTTTATATGTGTCTGTAAATACATAAATACACATATAAATACATATGTACACACATATACACACACACTTATATATACTGTATATATATGTGTCTATTATGTATACATATGCATTTATGTGTTTATATGTGTCTGTAAATACATAAATACACATATAAATACATATGTACACACATATACACACACACTTATATATACTGTATATATATATATGTGTGTGTCTATTATGTATACATATGTATTTATGTGTTTATATGTGTCTGTAAATACATAAATACACATATAAATACATATGTACACACATATACACACACACTTATATATACTGTATATATATATATGTGTGTCTATTATGTATACATATGTATTTATGTGTTTATATGTGTCTGTAAATACATAAATACACATATAAATACATATGTACACACATATACACACACACTTATATATATTGTATAAATATATGTGTGTCTATTATGTATACATATGTATTTATGTGTTTATATGTCTCTGTAAATACATAAATACACATATAAATACATATGTACACACATATACACACACACTTATATATACTGTATATATATATATATATATATATATATGTCTATTATGTATACATATGTATTTATGTGTTTATATGTGTCTGTAAATACATAAATACACATATAAATACATATGTACACACATATACACACACACTTATATATACTGTATATATATATATATATATATATATATATATATATATACATGTCTATTATGTATACATATGTATTTATGTGTTTATATGTGTCTGTAAATACATAAATACACATATAAATACATATGTACACACATATGCACACACTTTTAGAAATGTATGTATCTCTATGTTAAAGCTCTTTGCAGTCCTTTTTTTCTCTCTAACACCCGAGCCCTCATATCTTTGAACCCTTTTAATTTATTTGTGCAATATTTTTAATGGACATTGGTTGGAGCATGGAAAAAATTGGGGGTATGATCTGAGATCGTAATTTGTCCTATAGTTGAACAACAAATCTGAGGTGTTATCTCAGAGGAGGTAAGGAAATATTAAATTCTTGATGTGTTATGCCATTTAGACAGGCAAGTATAGTCCCTTTCCACTGGGTTCTTCGCCCTCCACCCATCTACTAGGTCTAAAGTTTCTTTAAAGGAGTTAATCAAGTTTGCTTTTCTTTTATATTTTGCCAAGTGTTTTTTTTAGCGGTATTAGATATTGCAGGGTCTTTAAACCTACCTAGAGGAACTGCTTGAGCTAGGTTGAAGTCTCCCCCCATCATTATAGGGGCGTTGTAAGTGGCTAGGTTTGCTAAGAGGGTTGCCCCAAAAAGTTGGACAATGGTCATTAGGGCCGTAGACATTACATATGGTATAGGTTAGGTTGCTAATCTGTGGAAGTGCTAAAATATATCTACCCTTCTGATCTATTTCCACCCGTGAGAAGGAAATTGGGAGGCCTTTTCTTACTAAAATGGCTACCCCCCTTTTTCTGCCCTCAGTAGAAGAGTATAATATCTGACCCACCCAGCGAGATTTTAATTTTTCATGTTACTCAGTAGAAAATTTGGTTTCTTGACGCAACGCTACATCTGTATGTAGTGTTTTTAAGTGTTGCAAAATCATACTTCTTTTAGCTGGGGACGTAATGCCCCCAACATTCCACAACATTACTTTAAGTCATAAAGCCATATGGCATAAAAGAAGGGCCGTTGCTAAAAAGCTGTATGGTATAAACAGCATTAACAAATAAAGAAGTACTAATGGGGAGATTGGGAGGGCAGATATATGTGATTTTTCTGAGGGGGAAGTCTTAGTTATGATAGGGATATTCTCTGTATCTATGTATGATTTATTACTGAGCACCTTTGATTTTAATAGAGCTGATCTCATAACTAGTTATTAATGATTTTTATTAGACATTGTTATTATGATTGTAACTGTGCTTTTAAATGTATTTTTGAAGTATTTTTTTCCCCACTTTTTTGTTTCGCGTAACAGTTAACCAGAGCTCTGAAGATGTTCTAACCTGATGAGCATAAAACGCAATTGCATTCACGCGTTCTCATTTACTTTCAACAGCAGTGATAAACCCGATCTCGCTCATGGTAAGGGGTAGATTTATAATAGTGCTAGCGGACATGATATGATGTAGCGTATCATGTTCTCTGCACATCGATAAATGCCGACAGCATACGCTGTCGGCATTTATCATTACACAAGCAGTTCTTGTGAACTGCTGGTGCAATGCTGCGCCCTGCAGATTCCCGCCCAATCGGTCGCTAGCAGGGGGTGTCAATCAACCCGATCGTATTCGATCTTCTTGATTTATGTCCGCTGCCTCAGAGCAGGCGGCCAAGTTATGGAGCAGCGGTCTTTAGACCGCTTCTTCATAACTTCTGATTCCGGCGAGCCTGAATACTCGCACGGAAACAGGGGCATCAAACTTCATTCGGCCCCAAAATGTTTATTAGGTGTTATTTAATTTTTTGGGGGGCAATTGGGGCATTTTTTTTTTAAGCACTAATTGCTAAAAAAAACCTTTCATCTAGGTTGAAAGAGATTTGAAATCACAATTCATCACAGCCACTAGTTATGAGATCAGCTCCATTAAAATCAAAGGTGCTCAGTAATAAATCATACATAGATACAGAGAATATCCCTATCATAACTCAGGCTTCCCCCTCAGAAAAATCACATATATCTGCCCTCCCAAATCTCCCCATTAGTACTTCTTTATTTGTTAACGCTGTTCATACCATACAGCTTTTTAGCAACGGCCCTTCTTTTATGCCATATGGCTTTATGACTTAAAGTAATGTTGTGGAATGTTGGGGGCATTACGTCCCCAGCTAAAAGAAGTATGATTTTGCAACACTTAAAAACACTACATACAGATGTAGCGTTGCTTCAAGAAACCAAATTTTCCACTGAGTAACATGAAAAATTAAAATTTCGCTGGGTGGGTCAGATATTATACTCTTCTACTGAGGGCAGAAAAAGGGGGTAGCCATTTTAGTAAGCAAAGGCCTCCCAATTTCCTTCTCACAGGTGGAAATAGATCAGAAGGGTAGATATATTTTAGCACTTCCACAGATTAGCAACCTAACCTATACCATATGTAATGTCTACGGCCCTAATGACCATTGTCCAACTTTTTGGGGCAACCCTCTTAGCATACCTAGCCACTTACAACACCCCTATAATGATGGGGGAGACTTTAACCTAGCTCAAGCAGTTCCTCTAGGTAGGTTTAAAGACCCTGCAATATCTAATACCACTAAAAAAAACACTTGACAAAATATAAAAGAAAAGCAAACTTGATTAACTGCTTTAAAGAAACTTTAGACCTAGTAGATGTGTGGAGGGCGCAGAACCCAGTGGAAAGGGACTATACTTGCCTGTCTAAATGGCATAACATAACACATCAAGAATTTAATATTTCCTTACCTCCTCTGACATTACGCCTCAGATTTGTTGTTCAACTATAGGACAAATTACGATCTCAGATCATACCCCAATTTTTTCCATCCTCCAACCAATGTCCATTAAACCCCCAGAAAAGACGTGGAAATTCCCATCCTACTTATATAATAACATACATTTTCGTCAACATCTAAAGAACTCCTGGACACTTTATGCATCTGACAACGACCAACACAAACATGACCCTAACCTCTTTTGGCATACCTCCAAGGCAGTAATGAGAGGTTATACAACGTCCTTTACAGCACACTACAATAAAAACATTAGGAAGGTGGATAAAACATTTATTTCAAACCTCACAGAGGCATATAATAAATATTTATCGGAGCCAACACCTATATCTAAACAACAATACTATGACCTCAAACAAACTAAAGACATGTTCCTATTCCAACAAGATAATACATTTAACATTCATTGGCAGGGTCGCTACTACAGACACAGAAACAAATCAGACAAGTTGTTGGGGAATCTACTGAAATTCAATAGTCACAAATCTTATATATTAGCCATTAACTCTCAATCACACGTAACTTCAGATAATAAGATCATGTCAGAATTCGTAAAATATTATACCTCTTTATATACCAGCCAAAAAATTAATTTGGAAGCAAAACAACACTTTTGGAACAAAGTACGTCTTCCCACTCTGACAGATGAACAAAAAACCCTTCTCAATGCATGTATACACCCACAAGAGGTACTCAAGGCTATACAGAAGGCCAAGCTAGGGAAAGCCGCAGGCCCTGATGGTCTGCCCTCAGAATTTTATATACTGCTAGGGAAGGACATAGCTCCCACCTTATTTTCTTTATACGCAGCTTACTTGGAGGGATCCTCTCAGATAGACAGTAGATTTACAGAAGACAATATTTGTCTCTTGCTTAAGCCAGACAGAGACCCTATTCACACATCTTCCTATCATCCAATCTCGTTGCTAAATGGAGATTACAAATTACTAACCAAAATATTAGCAGACAGATTAGCACAGGTTTTGCCTTCCATTGTATACACTGACCAAACAGGATTTGTAACAGGCCGATCTTAGGTGATAAACATTTGGAAAACTTTAGCGATCATATCTCACTATTGGTACAACACTTATTCCTTAAACCCTACTAAATTACCAGATGCATGCCTTTTAGCACCAGATGCGGAAAAGACATTCAATAGGATAGAATGGGACCATTTACAGACATCTTTAGAAAAAATTGGCTTTACAGGTTATTTTAAGGACTTCCTTCAAAGATTATATAGTGCTCCTAGGGCATCTCTGATAATTAATGGTTGGCTTTCCCATTCATTCGAGCTGCAGAGGGGTATAAGGCAGGGTTGCCCCCTTTCCCCTTTGTTGATCGATTTAGCCATAGAGCCTTTAGCATGCTACATTAGACAGAACTGTGAAGGTTTGGACTTGTTTGAGAACCCTCAGCACTTGTCACTATATGCAGATGACTTACAATTATTCGTAGGCAAGCCTAATACCAACTTAAATAGTCTTCTAAACCTAATTAATAATTTCGGTACCTTTTCCGGGTTTAAAATGAATATTGACAAATCTGAAGTTACGTGGTTACAAAACACTACATTGACGGACACTGGACTTCCAATTATTGATGGAGCATTCAAATATCTAGGTATTCATATACATGTAAACCCCAACAAACTATACCACCTCAATCTTAGAGGCACTGTTCAAAATATAAAACTCCTACTATCGGGCTGGGCTAAACTAACCCTTTCCCTCTCTGGCAGAATTAATCTTTTTAAGATGGTTGCGCTGACTAAACTCCTTTACCCTCTGCAGATGTTACTACTCCTTCTCACCCAACAGGATACTAATTCTTTACAGTCTGCTTTAGGGAAGTTCATATGTAGAGGGAATCAATTTATGTCACTTAAACAACTCTTTAATCCACTTGCTTTAGAAATCACAACTTTCCAAGAACTTAAAAACTCCTATGGCCTCCCTGACACCCACAGATTTGCATAGTTTTAGTGTAGGCATTAAATAACTAAGCTGAAAGCAGATAGCTTGGGGAACCCACCAATATTGATAAACTTTGTACGCTGGCAAAACAAGGTTCCTACAAAATCGCAAACACATATAGCCTTATTCTGCAACATTTTGAAGACTCTGCCATGCAGAGGATTCTATCAAAATGGATTAATTACGGAAATCTGACTGTTGATGAGGATCTCGTCAGTGCTAGTTTTAACAAAGCGCAATCTGTGAATCTTTCCGCAAACGTAAGAGAATATCATATGAAAACATTGAAACAAGCCTATATAACTCCGGGTCTCCATTCTTAATGGGTACCTGGAGCTCAAAATATTTGTAATAAATGCAGTTATGCTTCCCAAGACTGGATCCACCTGTTATGGGATTGTCCCAAACTGAAAAGTTTTTGGTTAAAATGTTCTTACTGGTTGACAAAAGTAACAAAAGCACAGTTCTATCTCATCAACATGTAATATTTTTAATACCAAATGACAAGAGTTTTGCTTATGATATCTTTTTTATCTACAGTTATTATGTTAGCAAAACAATTAATCTTAGCAGAATGGGCAAATAATAAAACACCCCCTTTTCAACAGCTAATTAAAACATACATAACCAGATGCTGGTTGAACAAGCAGACACAAAAGGAGACCCAGAAAAACAAATTAAACACTTTCTTCATAAATGGGAGGCTTTTCATTTTGTACTTATCAGCTATTGTTAGAGACAGTGTCATTTACCCATTTAGAAATAGGGGCCTATCTATCAAGCTCCGAATGGAGCTTGATGGCCCGTGTTTCTGGCGAGCCTGTAGGCTCGCCAGAAACAGCAGTTATGAAGCAGCGGTCACAAAGGCCGCTGCTCCATAACCCTGTCCGCCTGCTCTGATGAGGCAGACAGGAATCGCCGGAATTCAACCCGATCCAGTACGATTGGGTCGATTGACACCCCCTGCTGGCGGCCGATTGGCCGCGAGTCTGAAGGGGGCGGCGTTGCGTATTGCTCTCCGCATTTAGCGATGCCTGTCGGACCTGATCCACACTATCGGATCAGGTCCGACAGACCTTTAATAAATAGACCTCTAAGTCTCTAAAAGGTAACTGGTGCATCTCTGATGACCAATCCTATTTATACTTTAGTTGCATATGTGTATTTGTGTGGGTATTGTTCTGTGGGGAGTGATCTGGAGGCACTCTAGGTAAGTTGTAACATATTTTGTCTTGGTTCTACATTTTTATTTTTGTTGTTTTATTGCACTATGTTTTTTTTTTAAATGGTTGATCTTAGCCTCTACTCTATACGTATGCCTATTCTCAGGTATCTGAACTACCTTTCTTGTAATGTATATTGCTTTCAACTTGATGAATATAACACGGTATTGATGTCAATGTTTCCAATTTGTCATGTACTTTATGTAATGGATCCTATTGCTATAAATAAAGTTATTAAATAATCAAAAAATCAAAGGTGCTTCATCAGCATTGCAATAGCGCGACACAACTGCGAGACGTGCTATTTATACAAATTCAAGAGTCTTAAAGGGATATAAAACTCATTTTTTTTCTTTCATGATTCAGAAAGAGCATGTGATTTTAAACAACTTTCCAATTCACTTCTTTTATTTAATTTGCTTCATTCTCCTGTTATCCTTTGCTGAAAGATTTATCTAGGAAAGCTCAGGAGCAGCAAATAACCTAGGTTCTAGCTGCTGATTGGTTGCTGCATATTTTAGCAATTTTGCTATTGGGTTTCCTAAATGATGCTGTTGTAATTATTAGTTTTCCACATGAGCTTTTTTTCTTTGCAGTGTGAGAAATCATTTATTGTGTCATATTTATATATGTAAATATCAGGGATTCCCGCTAACGAAACGCTGGAGAAGAAAGGGGAAGTGATGCTCAATAAATTTCATACATTCTCATACTCTATGATTTCTGTAAAGGACACAATACCCTTTTTTTCCCCATTATTCAGGTAGAATATACAATTTTTTAAATTCAATATTTTTTATTAACAGAAAATAAGAATACAATTTCAATTTTCAGACTTAAGACAAAATAATACATAGGTAGACTTTAAACCAATTAATATACTGTACAGTCATCTCTTCAAAAGGTATTTCAACAGTGCATAACATCTGAAATTTGGAAAAAGAGTTTTCCAGAGTCTAAATAAAATATGATTCTAAAGGGTGTGGAAGGTGAAAGAGGGAGGGAAGGATGAAAGGGGGTTCTCGCTAGATGATAGAGTAGTCATTTTCAGGCTAGTTTAATTTTTAAGTGTGTAGAGTAATTATCCGTCCTGTCTCCATAGAAAAAGTGTGTTAAGGAATTGATCTTTTTTAGAGTGGAAGTTATGATACATCTCTTCCAAAGAGAGAACATGGTTAACCTCGTCTAACCACTGTTGGAAAGAGGGGACTTTGGATTTTTTCCAAAGTCGTGGAATCAGTCTTTTTGCGCTACAGGGAGTGCAGAATTATTAGGCAAATGAGTATTTTGACCACATCATCCTCTTTATGCATGTTGTCTTACTCCAAGCTGTATAGGCTTGAAAGCCTACTACCAATTAAGCATATTAAGTGATGTGCATCTCTGTAATGAGAAGGGGTGTGGTCTAATGACATCAACACCCTATATCATGTGTGCATAATTATTAGGCAACTTCCTTTCCTTTGGCAAAATGGGTCAAAAGAAGGACTTGACAGGCTCAGAAAAGTCAAAAATAGTGAGATATCTTGCAGAGGGATGCAGCACTCTTAAAATTGCAAAGCTTCTGAAGCGTGATCATCGAACAATCAAGCGTTTCATTCAAAATAGTCAACAGGGTCGCAAGAAGCGTGTGGAAAAACCAAGGCGCAAAATAACTGCCTATGAACTGAGAAAAGTCAAGCGTGCAGCTGCCAAGATGCCACTTGCCACCAGTTTGGCCATATTTCAGAGCTGCAACATCACTGGAGTGCCCAAAAGCACAAGGTGTGCAATACTCAGAGACATGGCGAAGATAAGAAAGGCTGAAAGACGACCACCACTGAACAAGACACACAAGCTGAAATGTCAAGACTGGGCCAAGAAATATCTCAAGACTGATTTTTCTATTGTTTTATGGACTGATGAAATGAGAGTGAGTCTTGATGGGCCAGATGGATGGGCCCGTGGCTGGATTGGTAAAGGGCAGAGAGCTCCAGCCCAACTCAGACGCCAGCAAGGTGGAGGTGGAGTACTGGTTTGGGCTGGTATCATCAAAGATGAGCTTGTGGGGCCTTTTCGGGTTGAGGATGGAGTCAAGCTCAACTCCCAGTCCTACTGCCAGTTTCTGGAAGACACCTTCTTCAAGCAGTGGTACAGGAAGAAGTCTGCATCCTTCAAGAAAAACATGATTTTCATGCAGGACAATGCTCCATCACACGCGTCCAAGTACTCCACAGCGTGGCTGGCAAGAAAGGGTATTAAAGAAGAAAATCTAATGACATGGCCTCCTTGTTCACCTGATCTGAACCCCATTGAGAACCTGTGGTCCATCATCAAATGTGAGATTTACAAGGAGGGAAAACAGTACACCTCTCTGAACAGTGTCTGGGAGGCTGTGGTTGCTGCTGAATGCAATGTTGATGGTGAACAGATCAAAACACTGACAGAATCCATGGATGGCAGGCTTTTGAGTGTCCTTGCAAAGAAAGGTGGCTATATTGGTCACTGATTTGTTTTTGTTTTGTTTTTGAATGTCAGAAATGTATATTTGTGAATGTTGAGATGTTATATTGGTTTCACTGGTAAAAATAAATAATTGAAATGGGTATATATTTGTTTTTTGTTAAGTTGCCTAATAATTATGCACAGTAATAGTCACCTGCACACACAGATGTCCCCCTAAAATAGCTATAACTAAAAACAAACTAAAAACTACTTCCAAAACTATTCAGCTTTGATATTAATGAGTTTTTTGGGTTCATTGAGAATATGGTTGTTGTTCAATAATAAAATTAATCCTCAAAAATACAACTTGCCTAATAATTCTGCACTCCCTGTATTTATCAGGATCTGAAGTAGGGAGTTTCTGTATTGGCACCCAAGGTTGGGGAGGTTATGTAGCAAGATCATTTGGGGTTCAAGTACTATAGTTTGGCCAAATGTTTTCGAAATGTGACTTTCAATTTGTTCCCAAAAGGGTCTAATTAGTGGGCAGTGCCACCAAATATGAGACAGAGTTGCATGTTCTTCACATTGGCTCCAGCATTTAGGGGATACTGATGGGTAAATTCTGTGTAGACGTGTGGGCGTTAGATACCATCTGGAAATTAATTTGTAATTAGTTTCCACAATGTTGGCTGAAATAGAGGATTTCTTAATGGACATAAAACATCTCTCCCACTCCCGATCACTGAGTTGTAAATTCAATTCTTTTTCCCATGATGACCTAAAGGAAGAGGGTTTGCGAGCTTCTAACGCCTGTAATAATTGATATGTAAAAGAGATGAGGTGTTTAGGAGTTATAGGGAGGAGGCATATTGTTTCATAGGTTGTAAGTGGTCTAGTGAAGTTTGATTTCTGAGGGTGTGACTGTAAGAAATGTCTAATTTGGATGTAAGAAAACCAAGTGTTCAGTGGGGGGCCTATGTCGGTTTGTATGTCTGTAAAGTTTTTAACATCTCCTCCTTTCATTAACTGAAAGATTAGTACATATGAGGGTCTGTCTTCTCCAATAGCTGGTCCCGTATATTGAAGCCCTGGGAAAATTTTATTATTTAATATAGGTGTAAGAGGGGAAATAGGAGTCGATACTTGGCTATGTGTGCTTAATAGTGAATCCCATATACGAAGTGTTTCTGCAATAAAGATGTTTTGTGTAATGTCTTTTGAGCGATGTTTACTAGGGATCCAGCAAACATCGCGCATGGTAGTGTCTGATAATTGTTGGGCATACATGGATACCCATGTCTTAGGATTTTTAATTTGGTTCCATGTGACAATGCGTGAAAGATGTATTGCTTTGTAATAATTTATTAAATTAGGTATTCCTAAGCCTCCCCTTTGTCTAGAGAGATATAAAGTGTGAGTGGATATCCGTGGTTTGGAGTATGACCAGATAAAATTATTGATTTGCTTTTGCAGGGACATTAGGTATGATGTTGATGGTATAAGTATCAGTGTTTGTAGTATATACAGTATCTTAGGCAGTGTAGTCATTTTAATCGCATTTACCCTGCCTAGCCAGGTTAAGTGACCCAATTTATCCCAGTTGTTTAGTTCAATTTCTATCTTTTTCTTTAGGGCCTTGTAATTTAGCTCAATAGTGTCATTTATAGTGGGGTGTATATCTAAGCCTAGATATGTGATATGATTTGCTATGGGGAAAAGTGTTTGAGATGTGATGTAATGGTTATCTTCTGGGTTTAAATGAATGGGCATGATCATTGACTTTCCCATATTAATGGAGAAATTGGATAGTTTTTTTATATTCAATTAGGATTTCAGTGAGCGCATGTAAAGATCTTTTAGGATTTGTCAATGTAAACAGAATGTCGTCTGCAAACAACAGACATTTAGTATTGCACTTACCTATATTAACTCCTTCTACTTCAGCCGAGGTACGCACTTTTGCTGCTAAAACTTCCACCGATAGGGCGAAAAGTAGGGGCGAAAGGGGGCATCCCTGCCTGGTGCCATTTTTTATTGGAAAGCTATGTGATGTTGTATTATTGACTATTACTTTTGCGTTAGGTTTGGAGTATATAGTTAAAATCTTTTCTATGAACACTTGAGGGAGGCCAAATTTGTGTAGGGTGGACCACAAAAATTGCCAATCCACCCTATCAAAAGCCTTCTCGGCGTCGGTTGATAGCAAGACAAAGGGGATATGTTCAGATGAGGAGAGATGTAGAATATGTAGGAGTCTGGTGGTGTTGTCTTTGGCTTCACGTGAGGGGATAAATCCGACTTGGTCCTCATGTATCAGACCAGGTAGGAAACGCTTTAACCTATTTGCTAAAATCTTGGCGAAAATCTTGACATCTATATTTAATAATGATATGGGCCTATAATTTGTCATTTGGGTGGGGTCTTTGCCTGGTTTGGGAATGACCGTTATATTCGCTTCCAACATGTGGCCGGGGAAGGGAGAGCTAACATTTATTGTATTGAAAAGTTGTTGTAGGTGCGGACTTATATATGGTGAAAGAGTTTTAAAGAAATTCGTGGGTGAACCCATCTGGGCCTGGAGCCTTCCCCGGGGCCAATTGATTTATAGTGTCTTGTACTTCCAAGAGCGTGATGGGGATTCCAATTCTGTTTTATCTAGATCTGATATTGTGGGTAGGGTAAGATTTGTTAAGTAGTTGTCTATTCGTTCCTGTCTGGTAGTGGGGTTGGAATTGTCTAAGTTGTATAATTTGCTGTAATATTCTGAGAAACTGTTTGCTATATCATCACTTTTGTATTGATCTTGTTTATTTACATCTTTGATTGTTCTGATAAAGGATTTATACAATTTTTTCTTGAGTGACCTAGCTAGAAGTTTGCCCGCTTTATTACCTTCTGCAAAGTATTTTGCGTTTAATGTAAGTGCCCGTCTGTGTGCATTTTTGTCAAGGTATTGGTTAAGTGTTTCCCTAGCTTTATTTACTTAATTTAACAAGTCATCTGAGGATGGATTTTTTTTATGTTTTCTTTCGGCCAGGGAGAGCGTACCAGTGAGGGACCTATAGAGTATTTCTTGCTGTTTACGATGTTGAGCCACTTGTTTGATTATTTCCCCCCTTATAAAACACTTGTATGCCTCCCAGTTAGTGGTATGAGAAGTGTCTTGCGGGATGTTGATATTGAAAAATAGGGAGGTCTTATCTATAATAGATTGTAACATTACGGGGTCTGTGAAGACTATATTGTTCAATTTCCATGTGTTACGTGCGCCTGGTTTCTGGGGCCAAGCGAATGAGCCCATCACCATCGCATGGTCTGACCAGGGTGTTTGAGATATTTTGGCGTCTACCAATACTTTCAGAGAAGACTGGTCACACAGGATATAGTCTAGTCTTGTGTAAATTTTTTGTGGGTGTGAGAAGAATGTATAGTCTCTAGTTGTACTGTGGGTCATTCGCCAAATGTTTGGAGTGTCTGCCAATTTGACTTGATCATTTTAGATGGCATGTATGATTTCCCAGAGGACACATCCAGGGATGGGTCCACCGGGAAATTCAGGTCTCCTGCAATAAATACTGGACCTTTTGCCAGGTCAATTAATAAGTTCATCACCCTTCTGAAAAAAGCAGGTTTGGGGCGGTTAGGTGCATAAAGGTTTAGGAGTGTTAGACGTCTACCATAGCAAGTGCCCACCAACAGTAAGAATCTGCCCTCTTCATCCTGTCTACTGTGTATTAGTTTGAGAGGGGAGACCTCTTCTGAGTAATATACAAACCCGATTTTTTTTCGTAGTGTTGGAACTGGCATAATGTTTGTCGTAATAACGCGAAGGGAGGGTGGGAACGTGTTTTTTCCTAAAATGGGTTTCTTGAATAAAAACAATATCTAAGCCCTTTTTATAGAAGTCATGTAACGCAATAGATCTTTTTTGTGGAGATAAAAAACCCTTAACATTCTGTGTTGCCATATTAATTTTATTAAGTATTTGAGGTTTTGGCATATTCCTTTGTGTATAATGAGAATATATGTCTTACAGTCTGAGGTAAGATAAGGAGTCACTGGTTTTAAATACTAGCGAGGTGAGGGTTTGGTAAAGGGTGGTATGTAACAGAGATAGAAGGGAAAGAAATGGAGGGAGAGGTGTAGGGGGTAGTTAAGGAAGAGAGAAGATTATCTCTGGTATGAGCTGATAATAAAAAGGAGTGGGAGTAGAAATAAATTGAGACAATCACAACAACAACAAAAAAATAAAAAACCCTAAATAGGGGTGATCAACAGGGGTCAATTAGTGGTCTGGTAAGGCTTTAACATAAGTGCCTATATATCATATAGCCATTGTAGGAACTGTTATAATTAATTAAAGGTGGTGATCAGGATTCTCTCTGTTCAACTGCCCAACAAGTCTCCTAGCGGAGCCTTTTATGTCTCTGGTGTGAGAGTGAATTATAGAAACTTGGATGGATGTTGGATCTGTTATTTTGATCTATTATGGTGCAGTAACTGAGTCACAATAATGAGGTTATTTGATCACTATACCAAGATGTCTCATTGGGATATATGTAGAGGGAATGTGATTCACACCTACTATCGGGATCCCTATCGTTTTAGTGATTTGCCTGCTGAAAA
Source organism: Bombina bombina (assembly GCF_027579735.1). Taxonomy (NCBI): domain Eukaryota; kingdom Metazoa; phylum Chordata; class Amphibia; order Anura; family Bombinatoridae; genus Bombina; species Bombina bombina. Next base: position 158,042,366 of record NC_069509.1, read on the forward strand.
ACTAAATATTTAACATTGGAGCCAACAGGGCCAGAACCTCAACAACAACCAGTGTGAGAAGATCAGCTTCAGTAGATTAAGTGACAACATTATTAGCTAGGATTCCTATTTCTATATCTCGAATATACTATGATCTCATACCTAGGTGGGACATCATATAGGAACAGTTAACTTTTCAAATGCATTATTGTCTCTATAATGTTGTCTGGAGTTTTACAAGCCTGTTGGCCATCTCGGGAGATCTTCTCAGGGCTGATCTAAACACTTGTAGGTGTGAAAAACTATGTACATGTAAAACAACAATTGTAGATTACATTTCTACAGAACTAAAATTGAAGATAATACAAAAACAATGCAGAGTATATTTCAGTATTCCTTGTCTTTACGAAATGGAGCAACGAATGCTCAGTTTGCCAGCAGATAATGATAGCAATTCTCTGAGTCCTTAAGATGGTATAGTCTATAAATAATTGTAGCTGGAAAAGGACACAATAACATAAAAACATAAAAAGGAGAAAGCAATATCAACAACAATTTCAAATGAAGCATTATGTACCGTCTCTAAGAAAGGTAGTAAATCAAAGGTTACAGTTTGTTTAACTTTTGGAAAGTGCCAGTCACACAGTTTCAGCCAAATTGGCAAGTGGCATACGCCAATATAGTTACCCTCTTCTTCTTGGTGAGGCCGTTCAGGTTTTAGCTGTTGAAGGTCTATGGAGAGAAGTTTTCTTAGTGGGTGGTGTTTTGGTGATGTCGCTCCATGTTCTGTGTTTGGTGACTGGAGAAAGTCTTTTCCTCTGTAAATCTGCTTCTGTGGGGTCAGTCATTGTGGGCTTTGGTGGTGGTATGTCCAAGTTGATGCAGAAGGAGTGTATATCTGTTACTTGAGAACATTCATATCGTTTTCCATTTTTTATCACCTGGACCTGTACCGGGAAACCCCACCTATAGGGGATATTTAGAGATCTGAGATGTTGTGTTAGAGTTGCAAATTCCCTTCTTCTCTGCAGAGTTAGGATAGATAGGTCGGCAAAAAACTTTATCATAGCACCTTGATAGGTTTTGTTGTTTGCGAGCTTGTTGCAGAATGAGCTCTTTCTCTTGGTATTTGGTGAAGCAGATAACAACGTCTCTGGGGGGGTTTGTTTCAGGTGGCTTTGGTTTTAAAGAGCGGTGTGCTCTCTCCATTTGTATTGCTGTGTTGTCAGGGTGATCTACTTCCAGAAGAGATCTGAATAGGCCATCTAGATAGTTTCTCAGATGTGGGCCCAGCACTGACTCGGGTATTCCTTTAATCCTTATGTTATTACGGTGAGTTCTGTTTTCAATTTCGTCCAATTTGGTTTCCAGGTCTGAAATCTGCTTCTGCTGTATTCACATTTTGTTTGACATATTAAGCATTTCTGTTGTCATGTCTTCTCTGTCACCTTCTAAAGTGTCCACTCTACTCCCCAAATCTGTAATTTCTTTTTTAAGCTCAGCACATTCCTCTTTTATACAGGATTTCACCTGGTTTATAAGTGATTCCATTGCCCTGTAAGTGATAGGGCCTTCTTTAGTAGATATCTCTTCATTTCCACTATTCTGAGATAGTGTGCAGCTTTCTTCTTGCATCTTGTCCATATTAGCCTCTTGTGTTTCTTCAAAGGGTTTCTGTTTATCAAGTGGTTTGAAGAAAGTGTTAACGTTGCTGTTGACTGTTTTATTAATTTTATCTTGTTTAGTTATTCTTCTGGTTGCCATTTCAAGTTAAGCAAGCACTGCGGAGTAATGGCGGGTTCATGTGTCTATATTAGTAGTGCTGCAGTGTCTTTAATCATAGGAGTTTTCCTCACCACTTGCACAGAATGCAGTTAGAATGATTAACCTCCAGATATCTGCTTCAATATTGCTTACTGTAAGCTTAGTTAATTCCCTTATCTTTGAGTTGCTCCTGTTTTAAACCCACGTGGGGATCTGTATAGGATGTCGTTCATGTGTCCACTGTAGGTGTTTTGTGGGCCTTTTCTCTGCTGAGTATATATAGTGTCCGCTCAGTTATAGTTCAGATATGCCCCTGCAGGTTCAAATCGTTTGCTTTATAATTGATAAGTCCCTTTATCTTATGTAGTAGTATCTTTATCTCTCTACGTTGTCATTAATAAATACTTTGCCCTTAGATGGAGTGATTTCTCTGTTTATTAGGCCCAGGTACCGTATCGTATTATGCTGACTGAGTGAGACATTTTACCTAATTGAGCTGAGTTGTGGAACATGTTTGCTCTGTGTGGTCGTGTCTCAGCTTACCCGTTCCTTAATGGTCTCAGACTCCGCATAGATTAAAGTTGCATGCGTGCTCCGTACACGTTGTGTAGGCCGCGTTGCTTGCGGCGGTATGAATCCGAGTTCCGGTGATCGGATAATGCCGATGCAAAGTACGGGTGTCCCTTGTACTATGATACCTGTTTTCAGGTCATTTTAGGCGTCCGGTCACGTAGTATTAGTACCTTACTCCTCACCACTGACAAGGAGCTCAGTGAGGTGCGGCCATCTTAGATGGCGGTCCGACTCCGCCCCCAGAATATACAATTTTTAATAGTTTTTCTAATTAAAGATATTATTAATTTGCTATCTCTTGCTATCCTTTGCTGAATGAATAGCAATGTACTACTCGGAGTAGTGTATTGCTGCTCCTGAGCCCACCTAGGGATGCTATTCAACAAAGGATACCAAGAGAACAAAGCAAATGTGATCATAGAAACAAATTGGTAAATTGTTTAAAATTGGATCCTCTTCGGGATCATGAAAGTTTAATTTTGATTTTATTGTCCCTTTAGTAATTTTTTGTTTGATTAAATGTTTGTTTGATTAAAGGGAAACCCATTTTTTTTCTTTTATGATTCAGATAGAGCAGGCAATTTTAAGCATCTTTCTATTTTACTCCTTTTATCAATTTTCCTTTGTTCTCTAGGTATCTCTATTTGAAAAAGCAGAAATGATATCTTAGGAGCCGGCCCATTTTTGGTGCAGAACCCTGGATAGCGCTTGCTAATTGGTTGTTACATTGAGCCATCAATAAACAAGCGCTACCCAGGTGTTGAACCTAAAATGGTCCGGTTCCTAAGATTTCATTCTTGCTTTTCAAACAAAGATACCAGGAGAATGAAGAAAATGTGATTATAGGAGTAAATTAGAAAGTTGCTTAATTGCACGCTCTATCTGAATCATGAAAAAAAATTGGGTTTAGTGTCCCTTTAATATAACAATTAAACAAATTGAACTATTGTAATATCTGTCTAATAGTTATACTATATATTTAAAATATTACAATATTTTAATATTTTCTGAGTATCTCTTCTGTTTGGTGTTTTATTTTTGTTTCTTGTTTTTTCAAATACAGATATTTTTTTTATATATTTGTATTTTGTGCTTTCTACAGACACATAAAATACTTCACTGACTGCTGCAACTCAGTTCTATTTCAGTGTTGTGGCAGTAAACCTAAGATAGATGAGTTTCTCGTCAGGAAGAGTTTGAATATATGCATTAGAAATTACAGAGACCGGTCTTCCTGAATACTAAACAGGAATGTGAAAATTGGAAATGTCGTTCTGAAACAAGTTGGTATATGACTTGAATGGTTTCATATGCCCATATTTAACATGCAGTTCAGCTGTCTTATAGTTGTTGAGAATTATTTAGCTCATTAAATTGAGTCCAAAAGATCAGTCAGCTGGTTGGTAAGCTTTTTTTTCTTTCTTTAAATATAATTTTCAATAAACATGTTGTAAAAACATGCACAAACATATTATACATTTTATTAGCTTGTAATTTATTCAGGTGCATGATACATTAATTTAATTATGTTCCAATGTTTAGGTGTTTTAACTTAGCGTAATATTTCTTTATTGCTAGAGCTCAGACCTACCTGCAAGGCTTATAGATTGCTGCCACAGTTATCAAAAATATTAAAGGGACATAAAACATCTATACTATAATCGCGTTTGTAACATGTCCACTGGTGTCGCCAGTTGCGCACGCATCCTCAAAGGAATGTTTGCTGAACAAGGCAACCAAAACAATGTTGGCTGTGCGTGCAGCCAAAATAATTCACCTGGATGCAGCTTACGCTGCATCCCGGTGGATTCCGAAAATGGCAGGGAATCCATTTCCGGAATCCATCTGGATGCAGCGTAGGCGAACCCGAAGCCTTAAAAAAAAAAAGCAACTGCCAGCATGGAATAACTAAAAATCACGTAACCGCCCGCAAGAAATAAAAATAAAAACACGTAACCGCCTACATGAAGTATAACAAAAAAATAACGTCCCACACGAAATATTAACAAACACCTAAACCGTCAACCCCCACATCGCAAAACAATAAAATAATTAACCCTTAATCCGCATATAACATAATTAAAATATTAACCCCTTAACCGTCAACCACCCACATCACAATAAACCTAATTAACCTATTAACCCCTAAACCGCAAAACCCCCACATTGCAATAAACCTATTTAACCAATTAACTCTTAAACCTGCCAACCCCGACATCACAATAAACCTAATTAACCCATTAAACACTAAACCACCAAACACCCACATCGCAAACAACCTAATTAACCTATTAACCTCTAAACCGCCAAACCCCCCACAACGAAAATAACTAATTTAATTACTTAGCCCCCTAACCTAAAACCCCCTAAATTAACCCCAATTACTACTTAATTACAATTTAAAAAAAAACAAAACTAACATTAAATTACAAAGGCTCCTCTTCATGTGATTGTCACACACTGAGATTGAATGCAAGGTTCCCCTATATTTGTTGGGGTACCTTGCATTCCTCTTGACTGACATTTTGAAATCAACCAATAGGATGAGAGCTACTGAAATCTTATTAGCTGATTTGAACAGCCAATAGGATTTTAGTAGCTCTAATCCTATTGGCTGATTTCAAACATTTCAGCCAATAGGAATGCAAGGAACCCCAAATTGATTGCGATACCTTGCAGTCAATCTTTACTGTACGACGGACATCGGATGAAGTTGAGTCTCCATGCCGCCAAGGACCACCGCTGAGGATCCATGCGTCAGGGAAGACAGCTCTGCACCTCTGCTCCGCCGGTGAGGACCACCGCTGAGGATCCACAGCTCCGCACCTTCGCTCCATGCCACCTTTTCTCCTGATGAAGATATGAAGCCGTCTGGAAGAAGACCTTCTCTGCCGGACTTTAGGAACGGTGAGTGCCTATTTGGGGCTTAGTGTTAGGATTTTTTTTTTTTTTTTTTTTAGATTAGGGATTGAATGGGTTGGAAAAGAGCTGATTGCCCTTTTAAGCGCAGTAAAAGAGCTGAATGCCATTTTAAGGGCAATGCCCATACAAATGCCACTTTAGGGGAAATAGGTAGTTTATTTTTTTGTTGTTAGTATTTTTATTTTGTGGGGTTTGGCGAGTGGGGGGCTTTTTCTGTTAGGGGGTAATTGGTAATTTGTTTAGGTAAAAGAGCTGTTTAACTTAGGGAAATGCCCTACAAAAGCCCTTTTAAGGGCTATTGGTAGTTTAGTATTAGATTAGGGGTGTTTTTTTTGGGGGGGGGGTATTTTTTATTTTTATAGGGGAATTAGTTTAGATTTAGATTTTTTATTTTGGATAGATTTGTTTATTTTTTTTTGTAATTTTACATTTTTTATTTTTTGTAATTTTAGCTTTGGGGGTTGTAGTTTTTTTTTTAAATAGACTGCCCTCTGGGCAGACTTATCGCCTAGTTATAAATAAAATCCTTTACTTTTTTTTAAAGGTTTAGTAAAGACCTTGTAATTACAAGACAGGTCTGTAGTGTTGCTATAGAATAATATATCAGCCAAGTTTTAAAGCAACATAGTGCAGAATTATATATATATATATATATATGTAAAATAGAAATGGCTGCAGCACTCCAAGTTGTTTTTTATAACATTTTTATTACAAGCAGTGAAATACAGGCGACGTTTCGGGCCTCTGCCCTTTCTCAAGCCAAGTGATTAGTACATAATCCAACTCCACCTTTTATAGGCAGTCCATGTGACACAACACAGGTGTAGATAATTACAATTGTGATAATACATATTCTTACAACAGAATAAAAATAATCAATAAACAGTGATTTTGTTTTATAATCATAACTATGCATTTTTTATATACAAAAAACTTGTGATTTTCAATTTATGTAATTCTTTACACACCTTCTTATTTTTAAATATTTAGTGTTACTGTGGGGAAAATATAAAGTGACCTTAACAGTTCATTATCTTGTCTGTGAATTATGTGAGATAATTTCATGTTAGTGATTTTTCATTACCATTTATTTATACTATTAAGAAATTTTTTTATTTTATTAAAAACAGTAATCAAACTAACAACTAAATTCTAATCTTGCAAGATATGTTTTATCTCTGATGGATGTTAAACAGGGGAATGCATACACTCTAATATTATTTACTATATGTAAACCATAACAACAGCATTCAAAATAAGATCCTTATATTTTTACAAACAACCTATTTTTTTATTATGTTATTCAGCACATCTCTTTTTTCAAGTTGTTCTCTTTTCTTTATGTGAATCTTGATCTAAATCATAGAAAGAAAGTTTACAGTAAATTATCATAATCATAACAGAAACAAAAACAGGTTATAGTCTTTATTTAAACCTTTAGGGTGCATACTTTCTAGTCTATTGATCCAAATAACCTCTCTCTGCTGTAGTTTTTTAACCCTATCCTGTCCCCTTCTCTGTATTGGAACATGTTCAAGGATTTGAAACCTTAACTGATTAACATTATGGTTTTTCTCTTTAAAGTGTGCAGATACAGGTAAATCTGAAATGGCCTTACATATGGTGTATTTGTGTTGTGTGAGTCTGTCTTTCATTTTTTGGGTAGTTTCCCCTATGTATATTAGCCCACAGGGACATTTTAGAGAATATATGACATGATCCGTTTGACAAGTAAACAAACCATTAATCCTATATTTTTTACCCGTGTATGGGTGGACAACCTCACTGCCTTTAATCACACAGCTACAATGTGAACAATTATAACAGGGAAAAGTGCCTTTCTTTTTTGAAAATGACATTCTTGTCTTACTACTACCTATGTCAGTTTTGATTAAATAATCCTTTAAGTTTTTAGGTCTTTTGTATGATAGCAATGGAAAAGATTGAAATTCCTTTATATCCTGATAATTATTTTTTAAAATATGCCAATGTTTTTTGACAATACCAGATATCTGCTTACTATTGACATTGTATGTGCTTACAAATGGAATTCTCTCCATCTGTTTGGTTTTCAATGTTTTTTGTAAGAGTTGATTACGAGGGATTTGATTGACCTTTTTTAATTCATCATCTAATATTTTTATCGGGTAACCCCTTTGTTTAAATTTTTGTCCCATTTCAAGTAACCTTCTATTGCATACATCTTCATCACTCACTATTCGTTTAACACGAATGTATTGTGATTTCGGTAGAGATTTAATTGTATTTTCTGGATGACAACTTGTATATGATAGAAACGTATTTTTATCAGTTTTTTTAACAAAAAGATCAGTTTTAAACTTATTTTCTTCTATTGCTACAGTCACATCCAGAAAATCAATGCATTTTCTATCATACTGCATAGTAAATTCAATATTAGCCGGGTTTGAATTAATTTGTTTTAGAAACGCCTCAAGAGTATCTTCATTGCCTAACCATATCATAAATACATCGTCTATATAGCGCCACCATACGCAAGCATGCTGTTTAAACAGTTCACTAGAATAGATGAAATCATCTTCAAATGTGCCCATATATATGCCTGCGTATGGTGGCGCCATATTAGCACCCATAGCGGTGCCTCTCTTTTGCCGGTAGTACATGTCACCAAATAGAAAATAATTGTTGTTCAATACAAATGCCAATAATTCAATTATAAAATTAATTTGTGAACCTGTATATATTTGTTCCTTAACCAAGTATTGTTTCACTGATTGTACACCCCCTACATGGGGAATACTTGTATATAGATTCTTAACGTCTAAGGTGACTAGAATAGGGTTTTCTTGGCCATTTAGTTTAATCTCATTTAGCCTATTGAGGAATTCAGTAGAATCCTCCAAATAAGATGATAGTTTGGACACTATTGGTTTAAGTATTCTATCTAGAAAAGTGGCTATATTTGACAAGACTGAATCAACGCTTGCCACAATGGGGCGTCCCGGTGGGTTAATGAGGGACTTGTGGATTTTAGGAAGTATATATATCAGGGGAGTGATACATTCTTTCTTTAGCAAATATTGACTTAGTTTCTGGTCAATGATACCTTTATCTAGGGCATTTTGGACAATAACTTTCAATTCATTTTGTATTGTTTTTAATGGATTATTTTCAAGCTTTTCATATACCTCGGTGTCCCTTAATTGATTGTTTATTTCTTCTATGTATTTTGTTTTATCCATGATTATAATTGCCCCGCCCTTATCCGCTTTTTTAATAATTATATCAGGGTTATTTATAATTTTATTAAGGGATCGTTTCTCCTCAACTGTTAAATTGTACTTCATTTGTATCCCCTTATGTACTCTGATGTTGTATTTAAGTTTTTCTATATCCTTATTTACCAATGTAATATACGTTTCAATAGGATGATAATTTGTAGGCGGAATAAAGCTAGACTTAGCAGTTAAATCAAAATCTGAGAATTTCAAACAATCAACATTATCAGTATTTACATTTACAGCGTTATACGGTATTCTAGAAAAGTGAGCTTTAAGACGCAATTGTCTAAAGAATCTATATAGCTCAATGTCCAAGTCCATACAATTAATGGTGTTACTCGGGCAAAAGCCCAAACCTTTATTGAGTAAATTCAATTCCCCTTCGGTGAACGGTACCTGTGATATGTTGATCACTAAATCATTTACCGTTTCACCCGACGTCCTTTCGGTGGCCGACTTGCGTTGCCTCTGGTATTTTCGGCCGCCCCTCCGCCTCCGTCTTGGCCCGGTACCTGTAGGGAAAAAGAAGAGGGAGAGGGAGACTGGAACTGGGAGATAGTCCCCACTGAGTTGTTTCGTGATGAATCGCTAGCCTCCGATCGTGTTTGGCGTTCTCTTCCTCGACGACTCTGGCGTCTGACGTCACTTCTGGGCATTCGCGTCTCGCGGGATTCCCATCTGTACACGTGACCATACAGGTAATCGTCCGCATCTCTAGAGAACTTGATTCTTTTCTTTTCTTCATTGCCTTTTCTAAATTCATCCAATTTTGTATCCAAGTCAGCCTTTAAGGTATTGAAATCAGTGGTGGATAATTTTTCTTGTAAACTGACCTCCAAAGCTTGTATCTTTTGTTGATTCGTTTGTATCTCTTTTTGTATACGTTGTATCGTCAGAATCATAAGATCAAAGGAACACTTGTTAAGAATCTTTTCAAAGGTTGAGCAGTATTCTTTGTCTTCCATAAAGAGTGTCGGTCTTAATGACACTCTCAGGCCTCTTGGGATTCGGCGCAACTTGTAATATTCAGCAAGAGTAGAGGAATGTAATTCCCAATTCACCTCTTTCTTTTTTTCACGTTCCCACTGTTTAGAACATAGGTCTGTATCTGGGATAGCCAGGAAGTCCCGTGGGCCTCTTACAAGAGTGGCAATAGCTGCAGCCTCCACATCAGAGAACGTAAACACATCTTGTTGAATCTCCATAGCTTGTATATAGAATAATTTTGTTAAGAATTGTGCTATTGACTGGTGAATAGGTTATATGAACAAGTTAACGTCCAGCACCAATTCTGTCCTCGATAAGGGTGCAAGCAGCCGCTGTCTCACCTTGACAGGTATTAATATGTAAAATAGAAATGGCTGCAGCACTCCAAGTTGTTTTTTATAACATTTTTATTACAAGCAGTGAAATACAGGCGACGTTTCGGGCCTCTGCCCTTTCTCAAGCCAAGTGATTAGTACATAATCCAACTCCACCTTTTATAGGCAGTCCATGTGACACAACACAGGTGTAGATAATTACAATTGTGATAATACATATTCTTACAACAGAATAAAAATAATCAATAAACAGTGATTTTGTTTTATAATCATAACTATGCATTTTTTATATACAAAAAACTTGTGATTTTCAATTTATGTAATTCTTTACACACCTTCTTATTTTTAAATATTTAGTGTTACTGTGGGGAAAATATAAAGTGACCTTAACAGTTCATTATCTTGTCTGTGAATTATGTGAGATAATTTCATGTTAGTGATTTTTCATTACCATTTATTTATACTATTAAGAATTTTTTTTATTTTATTAAAAACAGTAATCAAACTAACAACTAAATTCTAATCTTGCAAGATATGTTTTATCTCTGATGGATGTTAAACAGGGGAATGCATACACTCTAATATTATTTACTATATGTAAACCATAACAACAGCATTCAAAATAAGATCCTTATATTTTTACAAACAACCTATTTTTTTATTATGTTATTCAGCACATCTCTTTTTTCAAGTTGTTCTCTTTTCTTTATGTGAATCTTGATCTAAATCATAGAAAGAAAGTTTACAGTAAATTATCATAATCATTACAGAAACAAAAACAGGTTATAGTCTTTATTTAAACCTTTAGGGTGCATACTTTCTAGTCTATTGATCCAAATAACCTCTCTCTGTATATATATATTTAGCACCAAGTTTATAAAACAAAAGATTGCAGAGATATTATATTTCAAAATTCAATTTTACTGACCGCCACTCCTGACTCTACTGAGCGGGTCTTAATTTGCATAAGCACATGGTGGGCACACTGTCTAGTCATAGCCGACCCAATCACACAATTAAACTAAATGTAGCTCGCTCCCGCTACCAGACCAGAGCGTGAGCAAGCTACATTCAGTTTAATGGCGAGATCGGGCTGTGACTAGACAGCGTGCCCGCAATGTGTTTATACAAATTAAGACCCGCTCAGTAGAGTCAGGAGTGGCTGTCAGTATAATTGCATTTGCGCTAAGCTAATCTTATATAATTCTGTACTATTTGCAGAATTATATAACATTAGTTTGTAGGTTTACTGTCCCTTTAATGTTTTTAAAACAATTCAATTAACATGCTTTTTGCTACAAATATTTTTAAATGACCATTAAATACAGTAGATTTGCATAATCAATAAATGCATGATAAAAAAACACCAAAGCAATAGCACTTAGTCTGAACTTCGAATAAGTAGTAGATAGTCCACTCCCCCTGTATCATGTGACAGCCATCAGCCAATCACAAATACATATATGTATATTCTGTGAATTCTTGCACATGCTCAGTAGGAGCTGGTTACTCATAAAGTGTAAATATAAAAAGACTGTGTACACATTTTGTGAATGGAAGTAAATTGGAAAGTTGTTTAAAATTGCTGCTCTATCTGAATCATGGAAAGATTAATTTTGACCTCAGTGTCCCTTTAACCCTTCACTACTGGGACTTTCAGAGAAGAACTTGCCCAAAATACTGTAGAATTTTTATAATTTTTACTATCACTCCATTTAAACAGAAATAGAGCCTTGTTTTTTTTATTTACCCCTGTCGAAACTATATATATTTTTTAAAGTGAAGGTAAAGTTTACAGTCTTCAAGACAACCTAGCATTTATCCATATGAACTTAATCAAGTCGCAAACTTTTTATTTATTGCTTCAATATTTTTCAATAAAAATTATATTTAAAAATCCCTACAGCTTAGATCACGACTCCTCCCAAGCCCTACTTCCGTCTTCTTATCCTTGTGACGTCTTCAGCAGTCCCACCTGCTCTCTTCTACTCTCAAATGCTCATGCGCCAATCGCAGATGCCGCAAACCACTGCGCACATGCTAACTTGCATTGTAACAAGCAGATGACGTATGGAAGGATTCCTTACTTGGAAGTAAGATGGATGCACGAATTGGGAGCGCACATTGTAATCAGTCTGTCATCTGTCAATACATATAATAGAGCATGCGCAAATGAGTAAAGGGACAGATGACGTGGAGGGACGGCCACCTAACTGCCGAAATTTCAATTGGACAATAAAAAAACGTGATCGAGAGCGAAAAAAAAGTTTAATATATGGGTTGAATTAGAGGACGTTAAGAAAATGAATTTTAAAGGTAATAACTTGACTAATTCGACAAATTGTAAAAAATTATGAATGAAACTTATATTGATTTTGCACCCATTATGCGATGCTTGATAGAACTAGAGGTAACTTTACCATCACTTTAAGTAGACAACCCAAGGCATTTATCTAGGCCCATTTTGATATATTTCATGCCACCATTTCTCACTGAAATTATTTACATACCGCTTGTGCAATCATGGCACAAATTAATGTAAAAGCTTCTCTGGGATGCCCTTTGTTCAGAAATAGCAGGCATATATGGCTTTGCCTTTGCTTTTTGGTAATTATAAGGTCACTAATTGCAGCTGTGCACCAAACTTCTATTATCCCTGGCAGTAAAGGGGTTAATCAGGTAGCTTGTACGTTAATTTCTTTCCTAAGATATGGAAAATCCACAACGTCATTCAATTACTAGTGGGAATATCACTCCTGGCCAGCAGGAGGAGGCAAAGAGCACCACAGCAAAGCTGTTAAGTGTTACTCCCCTACCCATAATCCCCAGTCATTCTCTTTGCCTCTGTCAATGGAGGAGGTGAAGTTTGCAAGCAAGGATTTGGGTTTAGCTGAGTTCACGTCAATCTCTTCAGTAGAGTACTGGTGGCTTTTGAGCAGTTAGGAAGTTGTGAGGTAGTCCTTTCTTTGTTTCCTAACACATTGCTGCCCATGGTACAGAAAGCCAGAGTTGGTTACTTTCTTTTTCTACAGGTCTCTGTAAGGAGTATGTGTCCTTTCACACCTTGTGAGCTGTCTTCCTGCCGGACAGCTAGACTGCAGGTAAGTGCTTTTGTCTTTTAGGTCTTGGAGACTTGCACTTCAGAAAAATATTTCATATGCAGTAGATGAGGACATTTTTAAAATCCTATACAGGATTCTCTTTGGCAGTGGGCAGGCACATTAAGTATGCTGAGACTAGGGCATCTATTTATCAAGCCGTCAACTTAATTGCATTCGACGGCACCAATACGCCCGCCTAAGATCGCCTAATATTGCTGCCGCGGACCTGAATACATTCTCCAAAATTATAAAAAAAGCTGTCAAAAAGCCGCGCACCAAGTACGGTGCGATGAGCAGCGGACTGTTGTTAACTAACAGTCATCGATCTTGCTGCTCTTCGGCTTTTTTACAGCTTTCTTGGTACCCTGTCACTAAACACCCACACTATACTATACTGTTTACCCCTAAACCGCCGCTCACGGACCCCGCCTCAGCTCTAATAAATGTATTAACCCCTAAACCGCTGCTCCCGGACCCCGCCGCAACTCTAATAAATGTATTAACCGCTAAACCGCCGCTCACGGACTAAACTACAACTAAATAAAGTGTTTAACCCCTAAACCACCACACACGGACCCCGCCACAACTAAATAAAGTGTTTAACCCCTAAACCGCCTCTCCCGGAGCCCACCGCCACCTACATTATACTTATTAACCCCTAATCTTCTGCCCCCTACACCGCCGCCACCTACATTATATTTATTAACCCTAATCTGCCGCCCCCTAGACTGCCTCCACCTACATTATATTTATTAACCCCTAATCTGCCCCTCCTACACCGCCACCACCTACATTATATTTATTAACCCCTAATCTGCCGCCCCCTACACTGCCACCACCTACATAATACTTATTAACCCTTAATCTGCCCCCCCCCTACACCGCCGCCACTATATTAAATTTATTAAACCCTAAACCTAAGTCTAACCCTAACACCCCCTAACTTAAATATAATTTAAATAAATCTAAATAAATATTCCTATCATTAAATAAATTAAGAAAAAACAGTTCACAGAGTGAAACAGAAAGACTAGGGGGAGCTGTTACCATGCGCAACTGGCAGGGAGTGTATGAGAAATAAACACTGTTCATTCAGGATTTCAACTACCAAGCCAAAATAAAATAAGACCGTTATGTCCCACACAATAATAATGGCACACTGGTCCTAATATGGTAAAACTCTAAAGTAAGGATGATATTGCAAGTCACAATGGAGACACAACATGCATGAAAGTGATAATAGCCACACTTCAGTGACTTATATGGTTGTGTGTATACCGCTTTAAATATCCAGGCTGTATCAGCTAAAGTTGCTGCATGACGTATCCAAAGTCAGCTGTCAGCAAAAAGCACAGTCTGCAGGTAATTCACAGCCTTAAACACAATGTTGACAATAATTCAAAAGAATGCATGAGAAATTGCTGTGTTAAACGTTACCGTATGATTTCAGTGCCTCTTCTCTTGTGTGGGTGTAGTCCGGTGTAAGCAGTTCATAATTGGCTGGAGTCACAATAATTATTCATATACTCACTCTGCGCGGCTCCTCACTAACAGTCCAATGCCTCCCAAGCAAGTAGTGATGTGTCAGGTGTCCTGAGCTCCCAAATAATACTGTAGTGCTAGGAAAGGAAGGAATCCCTGATTTCCTTATGTAATGAAACAAGAAAAAAAGAACCCAGCACATAAAAGGTAGGATCCAAATGATGAATAAAAGTTCCAGTGAAAAAAGGATAGTAAAACGTAGCCTTTATTCAAGTCAGTAAGACTTATACATAAAACCTGCAAAAACACATCCGACCGGTTTCGGCGTGGATAGCCGTAATCCTAGATGTACAATTAGTCACACCTGAGCACCTTTGCTGGTTGTATGGTCAGCTGGTTATCAAGAAGCCAATGAATTGGTGAAGTATCTCAATGATAACAATGTAGGTTTAAAGATCACTTTTGAATGGAACCAGGATAGTGTAAACTATTTGGACATCACTCTGTCTGCAGACAATCTCTCTGGTAGTGTTTCTTCATCCCTATACAGGAAGCCAATTTCTGGCAATACACTATTGCATGCCCGGAGTAGTCACCCCCGGACATGTCTTTAGGGGTATAGCCAAAAGCCAGTTCTTGCGAATAAAGCAAAATTGTTCCGCAGATAGAGACTTCCAATCAGAGAGTAATGACTTAAAGAAAAGAATCCATGCCAGAGGCTATTCAAAAACTATTATTAATAGGGCCTATTGGGAAGTAAACCAAACTGACAGAAAGAAACTTCTTGAACCTAAAACACTGAATGCCAAGTTACAAACATTGGACAGGTCCAGGCCCACTCTTATCACGGCCTATTCAAACCAATATTATCAAGTTTGTCAAATAGTTAAAAGAAACCTTCCGATCCTACGTGGAGACACAGTCTTACGTAAGACTTTAGAGGATGGTTGTAACTTTGTATACAAACGCAATCTTTCATTAGGCAACATGCTTTCACCAAGCTTGTTGCCCAAATCAGAAAGTGGCAGTTCTTGGCTTACTGTCAAGGGTACCTACAGATGTGGCAAAAGATGTTGTACATCATGTGACCATATTCAAGTGTCAAAAACATTTATTTCAGCTATCACACAGGAAAAATTTGAAACAAGAGGCTGTATCAAATGCGGCAGTAAATATGTCGTTTATCTAATTGAGTGCACACAATGCCTTAGATAGTATGTTGGTCAGACCTCACGTAAAGTTGGAAAACGTATTAGAGAACATCTGTCCTATGTATCTCAAGACAGAGCAGTATCGGCATTAGCCAGACATTTTCTTGAAGTTCATGAGGGAAAAGTTGACACCTTCAGGTGGCAGGCTATCGAGCAAATTATCACACCACGTTGTGGTGGTGATAAGTCACAAATACTCCAAAGACAAGAAATATATTGGATACACAAGCTCGGTAGCCTGCTACCTGGGGGTTTCAACTCAGAGTTCGATATAATCAATTACTGGCATAGATGAACTTATGATCGTTCAATATATATATTTCATACCAATATACATTTCACACCTATGTCCCCTCATATAGTCTGATTTTATTTAATATGTAATAGATGTATTGGGACCTTAACACATTTTGGCTCCCATATATCTTTTTTTACTATGCGCTTATAATCTCTTTTTATGTATACACTGAAAATGATCGATATACTGTGAACATGCAAATATATATAGTCATTGCTTTCATGGTAGTTTAATTTAACATGTGGCTCCTTTGTTATGATCCTACTATGTGTTTAACAAAAATATCTTTTTCTAACGTGATTATAATCTCTTTAATTGTATGCACTGAATAAGATTGTTATATTGTTAACATGTAATCATATATAGTTATTGCCTTCATGTAGTTTAATTTAACATGTGGCTCCTGTGTTATGATCCTACCATGTGTTTAACAAAAATGTAATTTTTGAATACGTTTTGAATAAGACCGTTATACTGTTAACATGTAATCATATATAGTTATTTCCTTCATGGTAGTTTCATTTAACATGTGTCTCCTTTGTTATGATCCTACCATGTGTTTAACACAAATATCTTTTTCTATTGTGTGTATGCATTGAATAAGATCGCTATATTGTTAACATGTAATCATATATAGTTATTGCCTTCATGGTAGTTTAATTTAACATGTGGCTCCTTTGTTATGATCCTACCATGTGTTTAACACAAACATCTTTTTCTATTGTGTGTATGCATTGAATAAGATTGCTATATTGTTAACATGTAATCATATATAGTTATTGCCTCCATGGTAGTTTCATTTTGTGGCTCCTTTGATATGATCCTACTATGTGTTTAACTTAAATTGCATTTTTGTATTCACTACTATCTAGACATCTTTTTAGCAGCCAAATTTTGAGAATATGTATATATACCCTCAGTCTGCTATGCATTACTCCTAGCCTGCCATTAATTTGCTCACTTTATATTCATATTTATATATTTATTGAATCCATTGCTCAGCTTTAATTAATAAGAATATAGCTGTTCATAGTTGTTTAACCCCTTAATGACCACAGCACTTTTCCATTTTCTGTCCATTTGGGACCAAGGCTATTTTTACATTTTTGCAGTGTTTGTGTTTAGCTGTAATTTTCCTCTTACTCTTTTACTGTATCCACACATATTATATACCGTTTTTCTCGCCATTAAATGGACTTTCTAAAGATACCATTATTTTCATCATATCTTATCATTTACTATAAAAGAAAATATAAAATATGAGGAAAAAATGGAAAAAAACACACTTTTTCTAACTTTGTCCCCCAAAATCTGTTACACATCTACAACCACCAAAAAACACCCATGCTAAATAATTTCTAAATTTTGTCCAGAGTTTAGAAATACCCAATGTTTGCACGTTCTTTGCTTTTTTTTGCAAGTTATAGGGCAATAAATATAAGTAGCACTTTGCTATTTCCAAACCACTTTTTTTCAAAATGAGCGCTAGTTACATTGGAACCCTGATATCTGTCAGGAATACCTGAATATCCCTTGACATGTATATATTTTTTTTTAGAAGACATCCCAAAGTATTGATCTAGGCCCATTTTGGTATATTTCATGCCACCATTTCACCGCCAAATGCGATCAAATAAAGAAAAACGTTAAATTTTTCAAAATTTTAGATTTCTCACTGAAATCATTTACAAACATTTTGTGCAATTATGGCACAAATGGTTGTAAATGCTTCTCTGGGGTCTCCTTTGTTCAAAAATAGCAGACATATATGGATTTGGTGTTGCTTTTTGGTAATTAGAAGGCCGCTAAATGCCACTGCGCACAACACGTGAATTATGCCCAGCAATGAAGGGGTTAATTAGGTAGCTTGTATGGAGTTTGCAGGGTTAATTTTAGCTTTAGTGTAGAGATCAGCTTCCCACCTGACACATCAGACCCCCTGATCCCTCCCAAAGAGCTCTCTTTCCTCCCCCACCCCAAAAATTGTCCCCGCCATCTTAAGTACTGGCAGAAAGTCTGCCAGTACTAAAATAAAAGGTATCCTTTTTTTATATATAGCATATTTACATATGCTGCTGTGTAAGATTCCCCCCTTAGCCCCCAACCTCCCTGATCCCCCCCAATACAGCTCTCTAACCCTCCCCCTCTGCCTTATTGGGGGCCATCTTGGGTACTGGCAGCTGTCTGCCAGTACCCAGTTTGCATGTAAAAATGTCTATTTTTTTTTTATTTTTGTTTTTTCTGCAGTGTAGCTTCCCCCCCCCCCAAGACTAATCCCCCACCCCCTCCCAGATCCCTTAGATCACTTTATTCAGGGATTTTATCCCTCCTTTCTCCCCATAATAAAAAAACCCTTTCTGTAGTGTAAGTGGTTCCCACCCGCTCCCTCCCCGTGCACGCGCCCGCCCACCACCCCCCGTGCACGCGCGCGCGCCCGTGCGCGCCCCCGGCGATACCGCCCCCGATCCCGCCCCCCTCTTTTACCAAGAAGCCATCGATGGCCGCCCACCCACCTCCCACTTCAGCTCCCACCCACCAACGAATGCGGCCATCGATGTCCGGTGCAGAGAGGGCCACAGAGTGGCTCTCTCTGCACCGGAGGGGTAAAAAATGTTATTGCAGGATGCCTCAATATCGAGGCATCCTGCAATAACCGGAAAACAGCTGGAAGTGATCAGGATCGCTTCCAGCTGCTTTCCACACTGAGGACGTGCAGGGTACGTTCTCAGGCATTAACTGCCTTTTTTCTGAGGACGTACCCTGCACGTCCTCAGTCGTTAAGGGGTTAATACATATTTTTTCATTCATGGTTTATCCAGATCTGTTTCAAAGTTTATACATACATAGTTTAGTCAGCCAAATAGTATTAAGGTTTAACTGTTTTTGCAACCATACTCATTGGCTACACTATTATTCTAGCTATATGTATGCATATGTAAAAAAAATTTTTACACCTGCTTCTGTTTCTGCTGTTTTTAACCACTCCCAAAGGGAGGTACTCCTGTGCATAAAAAGGTGCTCAGGTGTGACTAATTGTACATCTAGGATTACGGCTATCCACGCCGAAACCGGTCAGATGTGTTTTTGCAGGTTTTATGTATGTCTTACTAACTTGAATAAAGGCTACGTTTTATTATCCTTTTTTCACTGGAACTTTTATTCATCATTTGGATCCTACCTTTTATGTGCTGGGTTCTTTTTTTCTTGTTTCATTAAATAAATTATTCCTATTTAAAACTAAATACTTACCTATAAAATAAACCCTAAGCTAGCTACAATATAATATAATATAATTACATTGTAGCTATCTTAGGATTTATTTTTATTTTACAGGCAAGTTTGTATTTATTTTAACTAGGTACAATAGTTATTAAATAGTTATTAACTATTTTATAACTTCCTAGTTAAAATAAATACAAATATACCTGTAAAATAAAACCTAACCTAAGTTACAATTACACCTAACACTACACTATAATTGTTAGGAATTGTTAGCAGGACCAGCGCCCTTTTGTCTTAGGCATCCATCTTGTCTAAAGAAGCTTTTATTATAGCAGTTTTTATGTAGTGAGAAATATGCTGATGTTAGTAAGAATTGTATACGTTTTATTGGCCTTGTGAATGTTCCTGACCATGTGCCTGGAAGTCCGTTATCTAGGTAAGAGGCCCAAACGACCTTGCTTTGGGCTGGGCTATGCGCCCAGATGTATTTTTGTTACTGTTATAAGAATTACTCCTTCATACTCCTCTTTCTCTCAATTATTTCAATAAGCTTCTTTTGTTCATGAAATATGGTATGATATGACGTGGTTATGAAGTGTCATCATGTTAACCCTATATGCTGTCATGACTGCCTATAAGATGTGTTGTTTATCTTTCAATAAACAGAATAGTTTTAGACTCATTGCTGCGTGGTCTGAGTGCTGTTCTCTGGATATCCTAATCAAATAATATATTAATTTCCATTAGTGCACCAAGTGGCAGAAGTGGTCCTCCAGACGGGCAGAAGTGGTCCTCCAGATGGGCAGAAGTCTTCATCCAGATGGCATCTTCTATCTTCATCCATCCGGCTCGGAGCAGCTCCATCTTCAAGACATCCGACGCGGAGAATCCTCTTCATCCGACGTCTTCTTGAACAATGATGGTTCCTTTAAGTGACGTCATCCAAGATGGCGTCCCTTCAATTCCGATTGGCTGATAAAATTCAATCAGCCAATCAGAATTAAGGTAGGAAAAATCCTATTCGCTGATGCAATCAGCCAATAGGATTGAGCTTGCATTCTATTGGCTGTTGGATCAGCCAATAGGATTGAGCTTGCATTCTATTGGCTGTTGGATCAGCCAATAGGATTTTTCCTACCTTAATTCTGATTGGCTGATAGAATTCTATCAGCCAATCGGAATTGAAGGGACGCCATCTTGGATTACGTCACTTAAAGGAACCGTCATTGTTCAAGAAGATGTCGTCAGAAGAGGATGCTCCACGTTGGATGTCTTGAAGATGGAGCCGCTCCGCGCCGGATGGATGAAGAAGACTTCTGCCCATCTGGAGGACCACTTCTGCCCGTCTGGAGGACCACTTCTGCCGGCTTCGTTGAGGACTTTGGCCCGGTTGGGTGAAGACTTCTCAAGGTAGGGTGATCTTCAAGGGGTTAGTGTTAGGTTTTTTTAAGGGGGGATTGGGTGGGTTTTAGAGTAGGGTTGGTTGTGTGGGTGGTGGGTTTTAATGTAGGGGGGTTGTAATTTTTTTACAGGTAAAAGAGCTGATTACTTTGTAATTTAGTGTAGGGTAGGGCTTTTTTTTATTTTGGGGGGCTTTTTTATTTTGTTAAGGGGATTAGATTAGGTGTAATTAGTTTAAAAAACATGCAATTTGTTTATTATTTTCTGCAATTTAGTGTTGTTTTTTTGTACTTTAGATCATTTTATTTAATTGTATTTAATTGAATTTAGTTTAGGGAATTTATTTAATTATAGTGTAGTGTTAGGTGTAATTGTAACTTAGGTTAGGTTTCATTTTACAGGTATATTTGTATTTATTTTAACTAGGAAGTTATTAAATAGTTATTAACTATTTAATAACTATTGTACCTAGTTAAAATAAATACAAACTTGCCTGTAATATAAAAATAAATCCTAAAATAGCTACAATGTAACTATTAGTTATATTGTAGCTATCTTAGGGTTTATTTTATAGGTAAGTATTATGTTTTAAATAGGAATAATTTATTTCATTATAGGAATATTTATTTAGATTTATTTAAATTATATTTAAGTTAATGGGTTTTAGGGTTAGGGTTAGACTTAGGTTTAGGGGTTAATAAATTTAATATAGTGGTGGCGGTGTAGGGGGGTAGATTAGGGGTTAATAAGTATAATGTAGGTGGCGGCGGTGTAGGGGGCAGCAGATTAGGGGTTAATAAATATAATGTAGGTGGCGGCAGTGTAGGGGGGAAGATTAGGGGTTAATAAATATAATGTAGGTGGCGGTGGTGTAGGGGGGGGCAGATTAGGGGTTAATAAGTATAATGTAGGTGGTGGCGGTGTAGGGGGCGGCAGATTAGGGGTTAATAAATACAATGTAGGTGGCGGGGTGTAGGGGGGGCAGATTAGGGGTTAATAAATATAATGTAGGTGGCGGCGGTGAATGGGGGGCAGATTAGGGGTTAATAAGTATAATGTAGGTGGCGGCGGTGTAGGGGGCGGAAGATTAGGGGTTAATAAGTATAATGTAGGTGGCGGTGGGCTCCGGGAGCTACAGGATAGGAGTTGATAAGTTGATTTATTTGCGGCAGGGTCCAGGAGCGGCGGGATAGGGGTTTATACGTTTATTTAGTTGCGGCGGGGTCCGGGAGCGGCGGGATAGGGGTTAATAAGTTTATTTAGTTGTGGCGGGGTCCGGGAGTGGCGGGATAGGGGTTAATAACTTTTATTTAGGTGGTGGCAGTGTAGGGGGGCTGATTAGGGGTGTTTAGACACGGGGTACATGTTAGGGTGTTAGGTGTAAACGTTCCCATAGGAATCAATGGGATATCGGGCAACAGCGAACATGAGCTTTCGCTGCTTTCAGACTCCCATTGATTCCTGGGTTGAAAACCAGGTACTCTGGGCCGGAATAGTGGCGAGCGTACCTGGTAGAAATTTGATAACTAGAAAAAGTAGTCAGATTGTGCCGAATTTGCATTTGGAACATCTGTAATGATGTAAGCATCAATCTGTGTCGGACTGAGTCCGGCGGATCGTATGTTACGCCGCTTAGGTGTTGTACTGTGCAATCTGAAATACAGTTTTCCGTTTAACACTTTCGATAACTTTTATCGCTTGCAATTTTGCATTTAAAATCACAGAAGGTTTATAGCAAAGAGCATTGGCTAAAATTCCAGTACTTGAGCAGAATTTTCCCACTCCATGGGCTTTGAGCTTGAGAGTTATTAGACGCCTTCAGTTTGTTCTGTGCTCCAGCAATGTTTACCCTATATACTACTTGTATTTCCTATTTAAAGGCAAGGATAGAGACAAATATGTTTTAATAGCATGTGAAATAAAGGCTGCCACTATACAAAATCACATTTTATGAAAGAAATATGTGGTATGTTTTTATGTATGCAACAATTACACAGGCGTATTCAATGTTGCAGGAAACAATTCAAGATTTCCGTTTTCACACATCAGACAGCCTGGTTGTCTGGAATTGCTAATAAAAAACAAAAACATGTGTTTTGGCCACACAAATCTGCGCTTAATCACAATACAAATGTTCCCCATCTGCTTGATGAAGAACTCTATTGTAAGCAATCAGGCAAATAGATCCAAGACAACGACACACAAAGAAAAATGATCCACGTATATTTTATGTCACTGATCCTTTATCTTAGCGCCTTGTAACAACAATTACATATAACTTTAGCATAAAAGTGAATGATTTCACATGGCTTGAGAAACTGCAAATTGACATGTAGTTTGTATACAAGCGGAGCAGTAATTATGGCTCCAATTCAAACGTTAACTTTTAGCTATGGAATTACAAATTGAAAGTAAAACTGTTGTGCTTGAGTGAAACCAGATGCGTACAAAATGTTAACCACAGGATATTGCTCTAATAACCCCTAAACTGCAACATTACCCTACTCTTTTAACCACTACACTATTAACCCCTAATCCACCATGTCCCCTATAGCAAACTTCCCCACAATAACACCTACATTACTATAACCCCTTCATTACTTAACCTCTAAACTGCCATTATCCCCACCATAATAACCCCCACACTGCTTAACCCCTAAATTGCCATCATCCCCACCGCAATAACCTATACACTATTTAACCGCTAAACCAACATTAACGCCACCAAAATAACCCCCTACACTACTTAACACCTAAATTACCATAAGCCCCACCGCAATAACCCCTAAACTACTTAACCCCTAAACCCCTTTTACTTCCACTGCAATAACCCACTACTCTATTAACCCCCAAACAGCTAACCCTCCAAGGCCCATAACCTAAGACTCCTTAAGTTACAAAAAACAAAACAAAAAAACACTAACAGCAAAAAAAAAACTAAACAAAAACATTAATCAAAATAAAAAAACACTACCAGAAAAAAAACACTACCAGTAAAAGCTCTATAGTAAAACTAAAGTACCCTAAAAAAGCCTATACTAAAAAAACTAATATAAGCCCACAAAAAAACTATCTTTAAAAAAAAAAAAATCTAAAAATTGCCCTGAAAAGGGCATTTGTAGGGCAGTGCCCTGGTTGAAGTGACTATGGGGCCGATTTATGAAGGACTGAATCACCCCTGATGCCCCTGTTTCCGCACGAGCCTTCAGGCTCGCCGGAAAGAGCAGTTATGAAGCAGCGGTCTCTGAGGCAGTGGACATTAATTTGCCCGATCCTATACGATCGGGTTGATTGACAACCCCTGCTAGTGGCCGCAAATCAGCAGGTGGAGGCATAGCACAAGCAGTTCACTAGAACTGCTTGTGCAATGTTAAATGCAGACAGCGTATGCTGTTGGCATTAAGCGATGTCTGGCGGTAATAATACAACTATCTTATACCCACTAAAAAAACCCAACCTTATTCTGAACCCCAAAGGTTATACTCACCTTCTTGAATCTGACTCCTTTGTCGGAGGTCCTTTGTCGGGGTCCCTTGGTAACACTACTCGATCTCCTGTTAGTGTTCCTCTGTGCCTTGGTGAATTATGGGTTAATAGTGTGGCAGAGTAGTTTTCTATGAAGATTATGGTGGTTTAAGGGTGTAGGGGGTGGTTAGGTAGGTCGAAAAACGTTATCTTTTTTGTGTGTTTTGTGCAACTTTTTTTCAGCCTAAACTCTTTACACAACCTTTAAAATCAAGTAAAAAGTTTGAGCATAAAATGCAATGGTGTTCTCGCGATCACATTTACTTTCATGTTGTAATATGAGTGTAACAATGAGGCCGCGATATTGATATATCATGCCCGTGCTAACATTACTGCTTCACTTGTAATCTAGCCAACATTCTTTTATATGGATTTAAAGGGACATTGTAGTGCAAAACTGATATGCTCTAATTCCCTGCAAGAGTTAAATACATACTTTAAGTGCTTCTCAGAAGCATAGCTGCGTCGCTTGCGTCTCTTTTAAAGTAGGGATGGCCAACTAGCAGCCCATGGACTATGTGTGACCCTCTGCACTTGTTTTTGTGGCCTCTCGGAAAAAGACAGAACTAAGAATGTGTGTCAAAGCTTTTGTGGCCCGAAAAAAATTTGTTTTTTGGGGACTTCTGGTAGGTGATAACAGCTCAAGATTCCTCTGGAGGGGAAACAAAACAGAGGGGAACCTTTAACATTATCTAAATCTGGAACTAAGCCACTGGACATTTTTATAAACTATATGATTAATGAATGTGTAATAGCTTTTCATTTGCATGTGGACCTTAAGGCTTCTAAAATATTGACCTACGGTCCTCATGTGGGGTCATCACTTTTTACACAGTTTTAACGCATAGTTCTGAGTTTTCTATTAGTGTATAATAAAAGCAAATATAAGACTTTTTCACAGCTTTTACCCTCTTTGAAGAAGCTAAACATATAGGCCTAGATTACAAGTGGAGGGAAAAATAGTAGTGCTATTGAGCGCTAACACATTGCAAGTTAAATCAATAGTGCTAATATACTTGTACTCATATTACAAGTTACAAGTAAAAAGTTTTCTGCAGAAAAGACTCAGGTGCACTAATAAAGGGGTTAACGTTTCAGCTTGTCTGGTAAAAACATTTTCTCCAGAAGTGTGTTCCTGTGTGTTTATCTTAGTAAACCAGAGCTCCTTCTTAATAGCTGTAAGCTTCACTGTAGAGAACTTCATTGGGTAAGATCAGTTTCACAGCCCCAACTTAACACAGAGAGTGATTTTTATGATGCAGATACATCAGCAGAGACACTATAAAATCCAGTGCCCTCTACCCAGAGAGAGCTGAGGGCACTCAAAGGTAACAATATTTTATCTGGAAACATGCTTTTATTAAATATATAAGACAATGAATGATAGAAATATGACAATCATGTCATATTTGGTATCAAAATGTTCCCTGTGGCCTAAAAACTATGGATTACATCACAAGTGGAGCGCTATTTATTGCTCCTGCTTGTGCGTTAACTGCGCTCGACTTTGTTTTTTGCACGCGTCAGGTACCGCGCGTATTAGAATTTGAAAGTAAAAAGTTTTTACTCACGGACCTTCTCCCCCCCCACTAATTCAGAGAGGCTGGCTTAGAAACTTGAGATAATGTTGTCATGTATATAGCTGTGAAAATTACATAATAAGGTTGTCATTTTACTATAAAACTCTGGGTAAAGTTACTCATGCAGTGCCAGTAACACTATGTTATTGCGTCAACCATTTTACTGTGGCCACACAATCCTATTACCACACATACTTGTCATCGGTTGAATAAGCGCAATGTGGTTTTACTCTTGCAGTGTCAGTAACACTGTGGTATTTTGTCAACCAACAACTATTGTTAGTCACCGCACACACTCTCACATGCCCAGTTTAATTTTAAAAATGAAATAACCCTTTTGGCTGCTGGCTTTGCACTATAGGTTTTACTTTTTCAGTTTGAGTTTGTTTGTTCTGAAGCTGCAGACAGTTATTTTTTTAATACTATTTTAAAATAATGTCTGCCGGCAACAACCATTTCTTTTTAATTAAAAAACAAAAATGCAGAGAAATAATCTCTGTGTTTAGTCTGTAAAGTTGTTAAGGGCCTATGATCACTGATCAGTACACAGTTTGAATCAATGTCTCAATAGATAATATATCCACTGCTCACACTACATTTACATTTATCTTTTTTTATGATTTTGTTACAAAGTTCTAAGTTTGTTAAATAGTATTTTCCTCATAATTGACAACTTAATAGGACTTGCAGCTGCAAATCATTTCCTTCCCCAGCAGCTACTACAGGAGCCACAAGCACGTCAGTGGCTGCTGGAAGTTTGTTTCGATTGTTTGGGTCACGACCTTCGGCTGAACCACTTAAAAGAATATCAGTACCACCAGCATTGCTATGCTGCTACTGTAACAAAACCTTAATAAAAGAGAAAGGTAGAAAGGTGCGCTAGGCCAAAATGATAACCACACACCCCCTTAAAAGACAAATCCCTGCAGATGTCTAAACAGAAGTAAAACGATAAAAAAGTAATAAGGGAGGAGCCTAAAGCTAAAGGTATCAACACTAAAATAAATTTAATAAAAACATATACATAAATATTGGTACATATATAAAGGGACGTCTCCCCAACCTTAAATAAAGCTGTAGATAAAGCTATATTCTAAACAGTCTAAAATGTTTGATAAGATCGATAAAATATCCACAGGTATAAAAACCATTAATATTCGGATGTGCCTATGTGGTTCGTTGTGATTAATACAAACGTTAATGTCTTTTCTCCATAGAACCGAAACAGTAGTTAGTGTTCCGTTAGTGAAAAATACCACCAAGCTGCCTTAAAGAGTAAAACCGTAGCTGCCAAATGTGAAGTCTAAAATAAAGTCAGTTCGAAATCCAAATCTCTCTTACTATGTAAGATGACTCTATGCCAAAACTATTAAGCCGTGTATTTTACCAGATGAAGATACGTCAGTGAAGATCTTTCCCCCTCGCCCGGTCCTCACCTCGAGCGGGGCTGACTGCAACTTTTGGCAACTGACGTCACGGAAAGGTGTTCCGGCTATAGGAAGAGGCCGATTCCTGCGCTCCCTTCTATGTGCTATGATCACGGTCCTCTTTGATGAGCCCTGCACTTAGTGCTGGTAGCACGCAGGGGACTGGATAACTAGGGATATAGTAGATTTCCGAAACTGTATATCCAAACACAGAGACTTTGTTCCTTGTAGGAGAGAAATTGTTCTTATAATATAACCCGGGTTATTATATGAGATTCCAAAGATAGAGTAGTTGTCAAAATAGGTGAATAACAACAACACTGCCAGCACATACGACGCGTTTCGCCCACCTGTGGGCTTTATCAAGATAGTCCTATAGTCGTATGTGCTGGCAGTGTTGTTGTTATTCACCTATTTTGACAACTACTCTATCTTTGGAATCTCATATAACACCTTTCCGTGACGTCAGACGCCAAAAGTTGCAGTCAGCCCCGCTCGAGGTGAGGACCGGGCGAGGGGGAAAGATCTTCACTGACGTATCTTCATCTGGTAAAGTACACGGCTTAATAGTTTTGGCATAGAGTCATCTTGCATAGTAAGAGAGATTTGGATTTCGAACTGACTTTATTTTAGACTTCACATTTGGCAGCTACGGTTTTACTCTTTAAGGCAGCTTGGTGGTATTTTTCACTAACGGAACACTAACTACTGTTTCGGTTCTATGGAGAAAAGACATTAACGTTTGTATTAATCACAACGAACCACATAGGCACATCCGAATATTAATGGTTTTTATACCTGTGGATATTTTATCGATCGTATCAAACATTTTAGACTGTTTAGAATATAGCTTTATCTACAGCTTTATTTAAGGTTGGGGAGACGTCCCTTTATATATGTACCAATATTTATGTATATGTTTTTATTAAATTTATTTTAGTGTTGATACCTTTAGCTTTAGGCGCCTCCCTTATTACTTTTTTATTGTGTAACAAAACCAACAGATGTGTCTATCCATAGCCTCCTCCCGTTCCTCTACAGATCTGAGCCTCTGAGCACTGGCAGCTCTGCAAAAAGTTAAAAATTGCTCTTTCACGTCCCTCCCTCCCCCTGAGAATGCTGGTTGGCTAGAAAATATCACAGGTTTCCACTGATTATTTTTGAAATTCAAATCAGCCAATAGGATGAGAGCTACTGAAATCCTATTGGCTGTTTAAATCAGCCAATAGGATGAGAGCTACTGAAATTCTATTGGCTATTCAAATCAGTATGAAGAGGATGCTCTGCGCCGGATGTCTTCAGGATGGAGCCGCTCCGCGCTGCCGGGATGAAGATAGAAAATGCCGCCTGGATGAAGATAAAAGACGCTGCCTGGATGGATGAAGACCTCGCCGCCTGGATGAGGATAGATGTCTGGACTTCAAAAACTGTAACTGGATCGTCAGGGATTAGTGTTAGGTTTTTTTAAACTTTTTTGAGAGGTTTTTTTTTATTTTAGATTAGGGTTTGGGCTTGTCTTAAAAAACCTGAATGCCCTTTTAAGGGCAAAAAAAGAGCTGAATGCCCTTTTAAGGGCAAAAAAAGAGCTGAATGCCCTTTTCAGGGCTTTGGGTAGCTTAGGTTTTTTTTAGAGTTAGGTTTTTTATTTTGTGGGGGTTGGTTGTGTGGTGGGTTTTACTGTTGGGGGGGTCTTTGTATTTTTTTTTAGGGAAAAGAGCTGATTTCTTTAGGGCAATGCCCTACAAAAGGCCCTTTTAAGGGCTATTGGTAGTTTATTGTAGACTAGGTTTTTTTTTATTTTGGGGGGCTTTTTTATTTTGATAGGGCTATTAGATTAGGTGTAATTGTTTTTAATTTGGATAATTGAATTTTTTATTTTTCGGGAGTTAGTATTTTTTTATTTTTTGTAATCTAGTATTTTTTTATTTTTTGTAATTTAGTATTTTAAATCTTTTTGTAACTGTAGATTTTTTATTTTTTTATTTAATTAATATTTATTTTTATTGTAGTATAATAGGAATGTTAGTTTAATTTATAGTTTAAATTTAGGTTTTTTAAATTTCCCAGGTAAGTTTTTATTTATTTTAAGATAGGGATCTTGTAATTTTAATTTAAAATTAGGGGGTTATTAGGTTTAGGGGTTAATAGTTTAATTTAGTTTTTGGCGATGTGGGGGGCTGTCGGTTTAGGGGTTAATATGTTTATTTAGTGGCAGTGATGTGGGAGGCCAGAGGTTTAGGGGTTAATAACTTTATTTAGTGGCGGCGATGTCGGGAAGTGGCGGAATAGGGGTTAATATCTTTATCATAGTGTGGGCGATGTTGGGGTGAATGGGAATAGGGGATATTAACTTTAGTATAGTGGCGACAATGCCGGGGAGTGGCGGAATAGGGGTTAATACATTTTATTAGTGGCGGCGATGTAGGGAGCACCAGATTAGGGGTTAATAACTTTAATATAGCGTTTGCAATGCGGAGGGCCTCGGTATAGGGGTTAATAGGTAGTTTATTGGTGTTAGTGTACTTTGTAATCTGCTGGTGTCAGATTGCGAAACGGATCATATCATTATAGGGTGTAACGCAAGCTTTTTAGCCTCACCGCAAAACTTGCAAAGGCAGCGCTATGGAAAGCCCACAAAAAAACTTAACTTTTTCGAGTGCGGGACTGACGTTGCGTTACAGGCTAAAAGGCTTGGGGTACAGCTATACCGACAAGACTCGTAATGGCTGCTTTGCTGTTTTAACGCTAAAATGGCCATTTTTTCAGTGTTCAAACACGAACGCAAAACTCATAATCTAGGTGATTGTTAACAAGAAAAATAAAAAGATATTTGACATCAAAATATTCCCAGTAGCCACATCCCGTTGTAAAGGGGATTGAGGCAGCCAATCAGAATGCTAATCCCAGGACTTGCAAGGGAGCGTGCATCTGGCATGTGCAGGCATAGTCATGTTATTTCCCTCCTCAGTTTAAAAAGATATTTGACATCAAAATATTCCCACTAGCCACATCCCGTTGTAAAGGGGATTTAGGCAGCCAATCAGAATGCTAGTCCCAGGACTTGCAAGGGAGCGTGCATCTGGCGTGCAGGCACAGTCATGTTATTTCCCTCCTCAGTTTAAGGAAGTTTACTATGAAATCTTGTGAGATTTCAGTGAAATCTCCAGAGATCACAGTAAAGCAAACAATGACCTAAGAACTGCTGATACTGAATGGCTATTGTTTTGTTTTTAACCTGCAGCTGACACTAGCTGAAGAATAGTTTTTCACTGAGAACTAAAGAAATGAGAGATAATTTGAGGTAAAATATCTTCTTTTTTTACACAGAGATGTGTAGGTGATATTTTTTATTGTCAGCTTTTTACAATTATGCTGCATAACTTTTATAGAAAGTGTAAAGGTAGAGTTTAAACTTTAAGATCATTTTTTAGCATAATTTCAAAACCAGCTTTCATGTAAAATATACCTATTTGTTGTAAATAGACTGTATAATTATTGTAACCAAAATTGTATAATCATTTGACAATACTTTTTTTAATTACAAAAAACTCTCAAAACAGGGTTGTAAGCAAAAGAAAAAAAATATTTTAAGGTCAGTTCTATTATCTACTATTGGTCTTCAGAAAATGAATCATTTTATAATTCAGAAATAAAGTCACTACAGTGAAAGCTACAGGACTTGTAATGGGTTTATCCTTTAGGAATTCCACAAGAAATTGCAGGACTGGCCTTTCTCACAGTAGCAGCTAGTTTATAAAAATAAGTTTTATTTCACCCGGTCTTGTATGATATGATTTTCTTATTGCACCATTAGTAGTTCACCGGTTTCTACATTTGTTCTTTCTATAATTTGGGCTACCTCACCCAGAAAATAATGCACAATATGTTACTAGAAGTGGATGCAGGGCTGCCCTTTGGGCAGGGCGAGAGGGGCCCCGCAATATCAGCAGTGAGGTTATGACATGGTACAATGTACATGTTGTGTTTAGTTTGAGAAGTGTTTATGGTATCAGGAGGTCTAATGTTTTGTGTTATTCTTTATATAGGTATCAAAGAATGTTGGCACAGGTGTGGGCAATACAAGGGACGGGGCATACAGGGAAGGCGGGCACTGGGCTGAGGGGCCCCACAAATTTATCTTGCTGAGGGACCCGCAAATGCTAAGGTTTGCTCTGAGTTGATGGTTGTAAATATCTTAACCAAAGCATTGTAACAAAGCCCTATACTTTTTAAGCACATCCTATACTTTTTAAGGAAAGCACAGGACCGCTATTAGAGAGAGCCAATTGTAACGCTGTAAAATGAAGTACTTTATACCTGAAGTAAATCCTTCTTATTAATATTATAGCACATAACTACACAAAGAGCTCTAATACTTGTGCGCCATCATCTTAGTGCCCTATATCCAACATAAATTTCCCCCCAGAAAAGTCTAATATACAAGAGATTTAATGCACCCATGTTATCCGACATGCAGACTATCCAGACTTTGGCCAGCAGTTATCAAGCTCCGTAAGGAGCTTGATGGCCTCTGTTTCTGGCGAGTCTTCAGACTCACCAGAAACAGCAGTTATGAAGCAGCGGTCACAAAGACCGCTGCTCCATAACCTGTCCGTCTGCTCTGAGTAGGTGGACAGTCATCGCCGGAAATCAACCCGATCGAGTATGATCGGGTTGATTGACACCACCCTGCTGGCGGCCGATTTTCCGCGAGTCTGCAGGGGGCGGCGTTGCACCAGCAGCTCTTGTGAGCTGCTGGTGCAATGCTGAATACGGCGAGCGTATAGCTCGCCGTATTCAGCGAGGTCTGGCGGGCCTGATCCGCAGTGTCGGATCAGGTCCGCCAGACCTTAATAACTAGAGGCCTATGGCTAGAGTCATAAAAATTATCCTTGGAATTGCAATGTGTATAAATAGTCGATATGTTTAAAAAGATATGTAAATGATGAGCAACTAAATGATTAAAAACAACTGTGTGTAATTGTATGCACCAATCAGATGTAAGGTTTTAAAAAAAAATTATGTTAACACAAGTGCTATGAGGTCTATGATTAAAGCTAATGCCGAAAACGTGCAAGACCAAGACCAAGCTAATACACTTCTTTTTCTATGGAGGTATAATGCTTTTAAAGTGATCTAATGAAGTTAAACCTTTTATTCATATGAAAAAGTGCCAGTGGATATTCCTTTTCTTATGTTTAACTAAACTGAACTGTGAGGCATCTGTTTTCCAGACATTTCTTGTGGCTAAGTGACATAGCCCAAAGTGGGAGTAAGGGGTAGCTAGGAGACCCTTGTGAGTACTTAGTGGCATCTTCACAATATCCAGTGATAAGCATAAGGGGCGGAATGTTGTAGCCACCCCTGTTTAGCATTCGGTATGGACTGATATTAATTATGTGTATATGAAGTGTGAAAGACATTCAAGGCTGGATAGATAGTATGCTAACCAAGTATTATATATGTGGCGCAATTCTCTGTTGGGGATAGTATTATGATTGAGACTCACGTTGGTGTTTCATTTGCAATTTAGATTACACTTTATAGAAACTCTACCTTTAAACTTATATTTTCAATATTTAAATAAATAATATAGGGCTACATTACAAGTGGAGTTCAAAATATCGCCTTTTATGTGTTAGTATTACAAGTTAGCCGCAATGCGAGCACAACATTTTGTTCGCATTGCATGGAAGCATTGTGCGCATGAGAGATTGCTTCCAAAGGGGCAGCGAAGGGAGTAAGTTGTGCATTGATGGGCAGCAAATGTTAAATATATATGCATTTGTATATATACATATATATTTATATGTTAATATGTGTATATACTCATATTAACACATAAATATAAATGAAAATAAGCATATACAGGGAACACACAGATCCCCATAGACCGCAATGTAAAGGAACTTTTTTTCTAACACCCTACACCTGCCACTTTAAACCCCTAAAAAAAGCTTTGTGCAGTTGTTTTTATTTTAAAAGATGATACTTTTTTAATAAAAAAAACTACAAGACTCTTAAATTTGGGGCCAATTGGGGGGAAAAATAACCAGAGATCTGATTTCTGGTTAACTTTATGGGGCCCATTTATCAAAGGGCTTGCGGACCTGATCCGACACTGCGGATCAGGTCCGCAAGACCTCGCTAAATGCGGAGAGCAATACGCTCTCCGCATTTAACATTGCACCAGCAGCTCACAAGAGCTGCTGGTGCAACGCCGCCCCCTGCTGACTCGCGGCCAATCGGCCGCCAGCAGGGAGGTGTCAATCAACCCGATCGTATTGGATTGGGTTGATTTCCGGCGATTTCTGTCCGCCTGCTCAGAGCAGGCGGACAGGGTTATGGAGCAGCGGTCTTTAGACCGCTGCTTCATAACTTGTGTTTCTGGCGAGTCTGAAGACTCGCCAGAAACACGGCCCTTCAAGCTCCATACGGAGCTTGATAAATGGGCCTGTATAAGCGCTAATTGCACTTGTAATGGGTGGTTATTTATCGTGCGTCTGTAAACAGGGGGCAAATTTGCCCGTTTACCGGCGCACAATAAATTAGCGCTCCACTTGTAATCTAACCCATAATTGTAAAAAAACATCTACATATTATTCTAACGCTACTCTTTACTTTGAATAAATCATTATGTCTAACATGTATTTACTGTTCAACGTCCCTTTAAACTCATATGAACCCATTTATAAATGCCCATTTGTATTCCTTAAATATTGATCAGGCTCTGTATCAAATAAAGAAAGGTTTACCTATAAAGTAACAATAAATGTATTTGTCTTAGCTAATTATTGTATTCCCGACCTTAAAAACTATATTTACCTATTATGGTTTGATTTGTCGAAGATTTAAAGGGATACTAAACCCAGACTTTTTCTTTCATGATTCAAAAAGAGCATGCAATTTTAAGCAACTTTCTAATTTACTCCTATTATAAAAAAATGTTTGTTCTCTTGCTATCTTTATTTAAAAAACAGGAATGTAAAGGTTAGGAGCTGGCCCATTTTTGCTTTAGAACCTGGGTAACTCTTGCTTATTGGTGTCTAAATGTAGTCACCAATAAGCAAGCACTAACCAGGGTGCTGATCCTAAAATGGGCTGGCTACTAAGCTTGACATTCCTGCTTTTTAAATAAAGATAGCAAGAGAACGAAGAATAATAGAAGTAAATTAGAAAGTTACTTAAAATTGCATGCTGTATCTGAATCATGAAAGAAAAAAATTGGGTTTAGTGTCCCTAAAGGAGTATTTAAAAAAAAATAACTTTGCAACTGTTCCACGTTTTTCCTTCTGCTCTGAGAAATTCATAAAGACCAGTTGTAATCTCTGTGTTCTCAAATAAACCATCTAATTAGTGCATAGTCAAGGGAACTGACGAAGATTAGAATATATCTGTAGCATCTTCTTGATTGCCTGTTTGCTGTGATTAGTAGGATGGGAAACAGAAATATGAAAAAAATACCAATTCTCAGCTTTGATAAAAGGTTTTAAGAAATCTGTAATCACTTAGTTTTATCTCTTAGGTGACCTTAACCCTTACAAATGAATTAATTAGCTATCGTTTCTAGTAGGTTGTCAAAACCTATTTTTAAAAGGTGCTTTTTAGTTATAAAAAAG
This sequence comes from Bombina bombina, assembly GCF_027579735.1. Taxonomy (NCBI): domain Eukaryota; kingdom Metazoa; phylum Chordata; class Amphibia; order Anura; family Bombinatoridae; genus Bombina; species Bombina bombina. Next base: position 158,077,052 of record NC_069509.1, read on the forward strand.
GAAAACACATTCTGAATATTTCTGTAAGATTTTGCTTAACAACAGCATCTGAAGTGTACATGATTCATTACTGAAGCTTTTTATAATTAGTCTTTATTAAGAAACGCTATTGCTGGAATTAAAGGAAAATATGTTTAAAGGGTCATGATACACTACAGTTAAATTGTTTCAAAGTGAAGATATTTTATCTCAGAATTTCCTCTGTATTTACATGCCATTGTAACAGGACTTTATACAGCCAATGAAGACGCTAGTCCCATGACTTGCAAGGCAGTGTGCATCTGGTCCATGCAGGCACGTCTTGTTATATCCATGCTTTGTTTAAAGAAGTTTACTATGACATTTTGTGAGATATTGGTGAAATCCTATGACATCACAGTAAAATGAAGTGTGGACTATGCACTGAAGAAGCTGATTGGCTTTTTTTTGTTTGTTTTTTAACCAAGGACAGGAGATGACATTAGTAGCTCTGGATCACTTCATTCTGTAGTATCTTGCTATTTACATAGGGATAGATGTTCATGTGATATTTTATGCCAGATTATTTTTACAGCTATGCATCACTTTTAAGTGATTTAGCATATGGGTTACATGTTCCTTTTAGTTATTTATTGTAGAGGTACTCACCTTTTAAAGGGAGGTGGTTCTCAAGAAATTCAAACATAGAAAAGAGCTTAATTTACTTCAAAATATTTATTTTTTTGCCTGAAAATATGTTAAAGGGACACTAAACCCATTTTTTTTCTTTCATTATTCAGATAGAGCAGGCATTTTAAGCAACTTTCTAATTTACTCCTATTATCATTGTTTCTTCGTTCTCTTGCAATCTTTATTTGAGTAAGCAGGGATCTAAGCTAAGAAGCCACTGATCAGCAAGCGCAACCCATTGTTTCTTCGTTCTCTTGCTATCTTTATTTGAGTAAGCAGGGATCTAAGCTAAGAAGCCACTGATCAGCAAGCGCAACCCAGGTGCTGAACCAAAAATGGTCCGGCTCATAAGCTTTACATTCTTGCTTTTCAAATAAAGATAGCAAGAGAATGATGAAAATGTGATGCATGCTCTATCTGAATCATAAAAGAAAAAAAATTGGTTTATTATCCCTTTTTAAGCTGTTTAAATGTAATTAAAACTAATACTGGAGTATTAGTTTTGCATATTTTTCTAATCCTTTTTGGCAAGGAAATACTGCCTCTGATTTTCTTGTGGAGGGGAACATATCTATGAAAATATGATTTAAAAAGCATATAAAGTTTAAAAAACAAAAACTGAAACAGGATTAGGGGAAAAAAAGTTGACATTGTTTTAAAGAGATATTTTTTTTAGCTTGCTCTGTAATGTTTTAAAGGTGTTTTTGTTGTGCTGTATTCTTCACAGTGGAAATGTTACTGTTTATTAGATTAATACTGCTCTAATGGTTATAATAGAGAGTAATGTGATGATGTTGAAGCCGTTAAAAGTCTTTTGGAATTCCATAGTTTTCAAGTTGTGAGTTTGTTTTTTCTGCACAATAGTAGTTTTACAGACAAGTCGTATTGAATCTAGCAAAATGAAATCAGAAATGTATCCGGAAAATGTATAGAATATTCCTAATAAAATTAAGAATGCATGATTCAGATAGAGCATGTTATTTTAAACAAATTTCCAATTTACTTCTATTATCTATTTTGCTTCATTCTTTTGGTATCCTTTGATGAAGAGCATACCTAGGCAAGCTCCACTGGGAGCTAGTTGATGATTGGTGGTTGCACATATGTGCCTATTGTCATTGGCTCACCAGCTGTGTTCAGCTAGATCCCAATAGTGCATTTCTGCTCCTTCAACAAACAATACCAAGAGAAGTGGTATACTAACATGCAGATAAAGGAGTTTTGCTGTCTTCATTTAGGTGTTGATTAAAGGAAAATTTTTATCCTCTTAAAAATGTTCCCAGAATTCATTTTACTAGTATATTCAATTGTTCACAAATAGCTCCTTTACCTTTATTTTTGTCATTTGAAATAGATATTTTTGCATGTTGTATCCCCCCCTATACTGAATATTCTGAATATTTATAGGACCGGTCAAACAAAAGCAATGTTTAGAAGTAATCATGCTTCCAGTGGACAGTGGGACAGAGAGACTAAAATGTTAATTTTCCATTGTTCTCACTGTGTATAAAGCTAGAGATTAGATTAAAAGGATTTTTCATTTATTTTTATTGGTTAATAGATCATAACCCTGTTGTTCTTGTAGATTGCTGTCTGGGAAATGTATGAAAAGCCAAAGCAGTTTATATAGTCTAAATACATATAGAATATATGTGTATTATTAGATTCTAACTCTTTGGTACTCCTGTGTGAATGTAAAGCACACAAGAACACAAGTGCGTAATATAGTATACCTATTACAAAAATACAAAGATAATTCACATAAGCTAATAAAAATTGGTCACTTGTTTGAAATACGTTCAGCCAATGTGGTATGTAGATACATTGATGATGTTTGATCTAGTAAGGTGCACAGAATGATGTTAAAGACTTTTCTCAAATTTCTATTCAAACTAAATCAATCAGAAAATTAATTTTTTTAGGTGCATGGATGACCAGTTGATTACTTGGATTTGATACCTTCTTCTAAAGAAGATGAAGATTAATTATGTATGGAATGATTTTCGGATTAGTGTTACAATTTCACTAAATTAGAAGATAAAAAAAAATCAAGTTACAAATTTGGACAGGAAGTGGCTTTTAGAGATTAAAGAGATGGTTATTTAAATGACAAACTATTTTTGTCATTGTATGTACTTTTACTGTCACATCTGTTTCTTTCTCTTGGTATCCTTTGTTGAAAATCATACCTACAGTAGGTAAGCTCAGGAGCAGCTGGTGGCTGCACATATTTAACTGCTGTCGTTCACCTAGAGCTACTAGTACATGGTGTGTGTCCAATGAAAGAGGTGCGCCTACTTAATATGACTCTCTCTAACAACAACAGGGGTATATAGTTAATACTGGAAAAAATAATATAAAATATAAAATTAGTAGATCTATATATTGATATATATCTAAGGCTGGTAAATTTCAAAGGCTATTAAATACCAAAGGCTATTAGTAACAAGATATGTAATAAGATATCATATACTTAGATATAAAAACAGTCCTTAGGTGTAGTTTCTAATGTGATAAATGTCCAGCGGGGCGTACAGCCCAATTAGATGGTCTTCTTAGTGTTGGTACATCAGATAACCCAATAGAAAATGCTGCTCTCTCCACAATACTGTAGATAGAATAAAGCTCTTCCTAAAAGACAAAAAGAGAGGTGCTCTTGGTGCAGAAAATCCTAGACCAATGTGATATCATCAAAAGTTGTGGATGTGTCGATACTCACAAATATAATTGCACATACAGTGCAATACTGTGCAGGCCGATGCTTTAGAGCCGCTCGGCTGACTCTCTCCTGGCTAGTCCAATCAGGAACACGAAACACTCAAACTAATCCGTTGAGGGAAATTCTCTCTGATGTGTGATCAAGTGAACATGCACAACCAGTGCAATATCGGGCACGCCGAAGCTTCAGAGCTGTTCGGCTAGCTCCCCACTGGATGATCAGCTGTCTCCCAAAAGCCGAAAGAACTACCAGGTTGTCGGCTGTTATACCAAAAGCAGATCCGCTTACACAGACTTACTCGATCTCCTTACTTTAGATGTGGTTTGGCAGTTTCAGATTATAACAGAAGTCCAGTAACTGAATAATCACTAGTTAAGTGATAATGGTAATGGCAAATAAATGTTCCAGGGCAAGGCAGAACAAATAAAATAAACTTTTATTAAAAACACTTAAAAGTTGCTTTGCAACGCGTTTCTCGGCTACAATGCCGTTTCATCAGGCTACATGGATGTAGTCAGTTACTAGACTTCTGTTATAATCTGAAACTGCCAAACCACATCTAAAGTAAGGAGATCGAGTAAGTCTGTGTAAGCGGATCTGCTTTTGGTATAACAGCCGACAACCTGGTAGTTCTTTTGGCTTTTGGGAGACAGCTGATCATCCAGTGGGGAGCTAGCCGAACGGCTCTGAAGCTTCGGCGTGCCTGATATTGCACTGGTTGTGCATGTTCACTTGATCACACATCAGGAGAGAATTTCCATCAACGGATTAGTTTGAGTGTTTCGTGTTCCTGATTGGACTAGCCAGGGGAGAGTCAGCCGAGCGGCTCCAAAGCATCGGCCTGCACAGTATTGCACTGTATGTGCAATTATATTTGTGAGTATCGACACATCCACTACTTTTGATGATATCACATTGGTCTAGGATTTTCTGCACCAAGAGCGCCTCTCTTTTTGTCTTTTAGGACGAGCTTTATTCTACTAGTACATTGCCTCTCCTTCAACAAAGGATACTTAGAGAATTAAGCAAATTTGATAATGGAAGTATTTTGGAAAATAGTTTAAAACTGTTTGTATCATGAAAGAGAAATGTTGGGTTGAATGTCTCTTTAAGCAGATTTGTAGATAGCATATATAAGTGGTTGTTTGTCTGAATATCTCAATAAAATGTATAAGGAACTTTGAAGACTACTTAGATAACAATGTTTCATTAACAACTCAAGCTTTGGATATATATCCACTGTAAATGAATGGTCTGAAGTATAATTGTTTTTCTATTTAGTTTTTTTGGAAGGGATAACATACTTCTTTTAAGACATAGCAGTTAGGTAGCCACTATGGTGGTACTATCTGATTTCAAGAGACAGATCACTTCTTGTAAAATGCACCTTCAGATGTTTTTTAAAATCAAGAATGCTAAATTCGCATTTTAGAAAAGCATTAAATATCTTATTCCCTTATGTTTCTTATCTTTAAAGAAATCTTTTTTTTTATAGAATTAAGCCTTTTTATTTGTTAATAGTTGCAAGTGATTATTTCACCTGTAAGTAAAAAAAAAAAATTCAGTAGACATCTTTATTACCTAGTCCAGTGTAAATTGACAGGGCTATTAAACTCAAAAAATATTAATTCTTTCATTTATATCAAAGCTAAACTTGTTAAGTATGAATTGCACAAAAAAGTTCAACTTCAAAGATAGTTAATAGAATTGTAGAATTAACAGGAAATGTATGTTTCTGCACAGCTTAGGCCTAGCAACAGGGGCATCATTAAAAATATTGTAATCATTTAAAAATACTCACATTTATATACTAAGAAAATGACCTTAATGTCTCTTGAAAATATGGTCTTGAACAAAATAAGCAAATAAGCTGCATTTCAGGACTTTGATTTAAAGGGCCACTGTAAGTAAATATTTTCTATGCCTGTTACTAACTAATTACCCCAAATACACTTTTTATCAATAGCATTTCATTAACATATCTCTACCGTATATCAGAAATCTTGTCTGCAAATTTAATTGTTTTCCAAACCCACTCCGTGGGTATCCTTTGCTCTGTACCAATCCGTTTACAATACCTAGGTTTCAAAATGGCGCTTTAAACACAAAGTTATTGGTTTAAGTATTTTGAACATGCAGTGCTGAAAATAGTGGGCAGGATAACGTGACATCATCGGCGAATAAAACATATAACTTTTAGAACGTTATGAAACTTCGTTTTGGAGAAAATATAGGTCAGTAGGTTTTAATTAATGTTTATTAACTTTAATATGTTAGTTGTTTAGCTTAAACATTATAACAGAAAGTAATCCTTTAATATTTTGTTATTGAAGCTCCCATGTTTGACTCCTAGAAAAATTTTATGTGACACATAAAAATGGTGTACCAGGGGAGACTGTGGCCTCTAGTTATGAAAGTCTGGCGGACCTGATCCGCCAGTGCGGATCAGGTCCACCAGACTTCGCTGAATACGGTGAGCAATACGCTCGCCGTATTCATCATTGCACCAGCAGCTCACAAGAGCTGCTGGTGCAACGCCGCCCCCTGCAGACTCGCGGCCAATAGGCCGCCAGCAGGGGTGTTCAAATCAACCCGATCGTACTCGATCGGGTTGTATTGTTGCGATGTCTGTCTGCCTGCTCAGAGCAGGCGGACAGGTTATGGAGCAGCGGTCTTTGTGACCGCTGCTTCATAACTGCTGTTTCTGGCGAGTCTGCAGGCTCGCCAGAAACACGGGGCATCAAGGTCCATACGGAGCTTGATACATATGCCCCTGTGTCAGAAGGAGTGTCTGATACTATTAATGATATGACAAGAAAAGTATTTATGGTAAACAAAAAATCTCAGAACCATTATATTATGCAATCTTGGGTGGGTTTTTTTACATTAATTTCCTAACTTTTCCAATCCATATAAGGTTCTATTTTAAATTATTAAAACTATTGAAATTATGCAAATTATGTAAAATGATTAAATTAAACAAATTACATTTCATACAAAATTGATTTATCACCTGATTTTCAAAGTTTTTTTCACTGGTAGTTTCAAAATTGAGGCTTACTGATTCAATATTAATAACGACTGTCAAGTATGGCTTTTCACTTATAATAGTATCAATGTGTTTAATTAACAATTCCATATCATTTTAAGAAAATGTATATTTAATCATTTTTAACACAAAATTAACATTCTGTTGATGATATTTAGCTGGAATACAATGTTCTTATTTTAAATGCATTGTTTAAGTGATATTCTTTTTATTAAACCAAAAAAAAATCATTATTCTAATTAACATGATAACTAAGCATAAACAAAAGGACATTAAACACATATAAAACAAAATAACTGCAATATACTTTCATTATTTATTTTGTCCCCTTTTTCTGTATTTTAACTCAACAATTGTGGGCTTTCCAATCCCTGTTAGTAGAAATGCAGACTTCAGACTTAACACCACTACATTTCATATAGCCATTGGTTGCACACACTAGTGACTCATTTACAACTTTATCTAATTAGCCTAAACAAAATAAACTTAGGTTACAACATAGCTGCTTCCATTACTTTATAAACACTATCCATTAAAAAGTATATATTAAAGAGATGTCAGCCCCGCTAAACAGTCTCTGGTAATTCTGTTTTACCATTGACTAGAAATACTAGCTTGGGCACTATTCTGAGCATTGGCCTAAAGTAGCACTCCCCTTTGCAATCTGGACATTAGTGTTTAATGTGTCTGTAACAAATAGCATAGATATGCCTTTTTGAACAAGCCAAAATCACCCACAGTCAAAGTCAAACATGTTAAAATAGAAGAGTGCATAACTCCTTTGAAAATCAGCAGGACATTTTTTTTTATTTCTGATGGACTGTACTAAAGTGAAGGTAAACTTCCCCTTTGGATAAACAGATCCAGAATGTTAGCAATATTTTAGATCAAGTTCAATTCATCACTTGTAATGAAGCCCTTTAACTTACTTTTTAATGTAGTGCTGAAATTCAAACAACCCGTGCTCCGGCCACCCACTTATTTTTTTTTCTTTCTGTGTTAATAGTGTAAACTTTCTCCAATCAGCACACAAGCTACAATAAAAGTGCCGTACGGTTAGCGCTCTGATTGGAGAACCATTAGCTCACAAAAAAAATTACTTTTAAAGTGGGCAGCTTGAGCGCAGGGTATTAGAATGACATGACTAGAGTAAAATGTAAGTTATAGCACATCTACATTACAACTAATGAATTAAATTACATCTAAAATATCGCTAGCATTCTGGATCTGCTTATACAAAGGGGAACGTTTTCCATCACTTTAACACTATTGCATTTTTCACATGCACAGTGTATCGTTGTGTTATTGTGCTACAAATACATTAGAAAAAAAAAGCAATGTGTGTCACTTTGGATACATCTAATAAAACTGTAAACTGGGTCCATGAAATAGCAAAATATATGCATTATCTAGCAAAATACATCCGATACCCAAGGGGTTAAAGCATACAGAAAGTGTGTGTATTTTTATTTTCTATGAAGAAGAGATATACATTACTTTGATGAGACATTTATGAAAATGTAGACAAGTGTGCAATGGCTGGAAAAATCAAATACCTCTGAAATCTTCACAAAATAGCAATGTTGCCAGTAGATGCATTTTATGTGTAAAGATTCACTTACTATAGAAAACAGCTATTCACAGTCTCCAGACTAAACACTACTCAAAAGCACTCAAAGGATTTACAAGCCTATGTTGCTGAGAATAAAAATCTAAATTCTCTCAAGTGTTTTCAAAGGCCTGACAAGGATAAAAAGCAGGGTCAAAATGCTATAGCTGTGTGAAGAACATCTGAGATTTACCTGTCTATCAAGATACAAGAAGGCGAATGTTGAAAAAGCAACCTATTTCTAAACAAGATATGATACATGCACACTGCATGTTGAGTTTAAAAATGTTTCATGCAAAGAACATTAATCCATTCTTTGATCTACAAACAATATGCTTTTATGAATCCCAACCGGCACGACCAAACAGGTTATCGCGTCAGATATATAAATCAACAAAATAATATTGGGCTTTGAAAGACAACATATAATAATGCCTTACTTTATTCCAATTCTGCCTGAGGTTTATATATGTTACTGTCATCTTTATACTGTTTTTCTCTGCGAGTAATTTTCTCTCAATCGAATTTTTATTTCCCGATGGACAAGCAAGGTTAAAAGTGCTAGAAAAACCAGTCTATTCTGCTAGTAGTGGTCTATAAATCAAATTAACTGTGGTCAATGCAGTTAAAATATGTATGTAAATATGAGCCAATTCAGATTAATTGATTGGCAGATTGACATGCCATGAACTTATAATTAATTGTCATTTATATGTTAACAAACACCAAAGTATATCATTATACACTTCAGCTGTTTTATGTTAATAAACTTCAATAATGGTGTAACATACATATTCAAGGATACAGAACAACCGCAGATAAAGAAATGTATTTCAAAAAAAGATAAAGTTAATAATCCTAAATAGAAATGTATTAAATATCATCTAATTAAAAGTGTAGCTAATACAGATATAAAGAAATAAAACTAACTGATAAATCCAGTATGGGAGAAAAGAATAATAAAAAAGAAAGAAAGAAAACAAAATCTAAAAATGATTAAGAAATTTGAAAATAATCAACTAATATGTGGTTAATACATTTTTAAATGGCATACAAATCAGGCAGTGAAAGATATTCTAGTTTCTTCATGTGAGTAGATCATTGATGAAAATAGAAACTTTATCCTATTGGATAAATTATCCTCAGAAATGATTAATGAGGAAGCCAGTGTCTAATGTTTCTATTCTGTCAAAGTATGGAATGTTTGTACCATAGCTTAATGAGCAATTATTAGCGAATGATCAATAATTCCCAAGACTAAATAATAAGGGTTACCACGACTAAATAATAAGGGTTACCAAGACTAAATGATAAGGGTTACCAAGACTATACAGGGAGTGCAGAATTATTAGGCAAGTTGTATTTTTGAGGATTAATTTTATTATTGAACAACAACCATGTTCTCAATGAACCCAAAAAACTCATTAATATCAAAGCTGAATAGTTTTGGAAGTAGTTTTTAGTTTGTTTTTAGTTATAGCTATTTTAGGGGGATATCTGTGTGTGCAGGTGACTATTACTGTGCATAATTATTAGGCAACTTAACAAAAAACAAATATATACCCATTTCAATTATTTATTTTTACCAGTGAAACCAATATAACATCTCAACATTCACAAATATACATTTCTGACATTCAAAAAACAAAACAAAAACAAATCAGTGACAATATAGCCACCTTTCTTTGCAAGGACACTCAAAAGCCTGCCATCCATGGATTCTGTCAGTGTTTTGATCTGTTCACCATCAACATTGCGTGCAGCAGCAACCACAGCCTCCCAGACATTGTTCAGAGAGGTGTACTGTTTTCCCTCCTTGTAAATCTCACATTTGATGATGGACCACAGGTTCTCAATGGGGTTCAGATCAGGTGAACAAGGAGGCCATGTCATTAGATTTTCTTCTTTTATACCCTTTCTTGCCAGCCACGCTGTGGAGTACTTGGACGCGTGTGATGGAGAATTGTCCTGCATGAAAATCATGTTTTTCTTGAAGGATGCAGACTTCTTCCTGTACCACTGCTTGAAGAAGGTGTCTTCCAGAAACTGGCAGTAGGACTGGGAGTTGAGCTTGACTCCATCCTCAACCCGAAAAGGCCCCACAAGCTCATCTTTGATGATACCAGCCCAAACCAGTACTCCACCTCCACCTTGCTTGCGTCTGAGTCGGACTGGAGCTCTCTGCCCTTTACCAATCCAGCCACGGGCCCATCCATCTGGCCCATCAAGACTCACTGTCATTTCATCAGTCCATAAAACCTTAGAAAAATCAGTCTTGAGATATTTCTTGGCCCAGTCTTGACGTTTCAGCTTGTGTGTCTTGTTCAGTGGTGGTCGTCTTTCAGCCTTTCTTACCATGGCCATGTCTCTGAGTATTGCACACCTTGTGCTTTTTGGCACTCCAGTGATGTTGCTCTGAAATATGGCCAAACTGGTGGCAAGTGGCATCTTGGCAGCTGCACGCTTGACTTTTCTCAGTTCATGGGCAGTTATTTTGCGCCTTGGTTTTTCCACATGCTTCTTGCGACCCTGTTGACTATTTTGAATGAAACGCTTGATTGTTCGATGATCACACTTCAGAAGCTTTGCAATTTTAAGAGTGCTGCATCCCTCTGCAAGATATCTCACTATTTTTGACTTTTCTGAGCCTGTCAAGTCCTTCTTTTGACCCATTTTGCCAAAGGAAAGGAAGTTGCCTAATAATTATGCACACCTGATATAGGGTGTTGATGTCATTAGACCACACCCCTTCTCATTACAGAGATGCACATCACCTAAAATGCTTAATTGGTAGCAGGCTTTCGAGCCTATACAGCTTGGAGTAAGACAACATGCATAAAGAGGATGATGTGGTCAAAATACTCATTTGCCTAATAATTCTGCACACAGTGTATAATAAGGGTTACCAAGACCAAATAATAAGGGTTACCAAGACAAAATAACAAGGGTTACCTAGACTAAATAATAAGGGTTACCAAGACTAAATAATAAGGGTTACCTAGACTAAATAATAAGGGTTACCTAGACTAAATAATAAGGGTTACCAAGACTAAATAATAAGGGTTACCAAGACTAAATAATGAGGATTACAAAGACTATATAATAAGGGTTACCAAGACAAAATAATAAGGGTTACCAAGACTAAATAATAAGGGTTACCAAGACTAAATAATAAGGGTGTCACACATATTCAATTCACCGTTATGTCTACCACTGTCCCTTTAAGTTTTATTGCAAATCCCCTTTAAATACCTCCCTCAACCTTAAGTCAGTGCTTGGTATTGATTATCCTTCTTACCCAAGCTCCACCCATTCCTCTCAACCTGCTTGGAGATCTCTCAGTTCGGAAACTGACAGCCTGTGCCTTTCCAGCTCCTCACAGACCAGCTGCGCTACTCCGGAACTTGGCCTCTGTGACGTCACACGCCGTATTCAGCCGCCTCAAGCCAGCTCTCTCTGCTCTCACCGCTGACACCGCTGCTGCGGTTTACACACTACTGTGCCCCTCTAAAGGTACCCTTTCTAAGTGGTTCTCTCATAAGTTTGAGCCAAGCTAACTTTAGTGTCTATTCACATACTATTAGGTATTAGTTCTTTATCTCCTGTCACTTTGTTTCGCTGCTTCTGTTAACTTAATATTGGCCTTATCCTAACATATTGCGCATATGTATAGTATTTCATATTTACTCTCTGTGATTACAAGGAGGCAAGGTACACTGCTGAATACCATAGTTAATATTAGCTGCGTCAGCCATAGTTCTATCTGCTGCAACTTGCTTATCACATATCAAACTGCTTCCTGTGTGTGTGCTAGGATTTTACTTGTTACACCGGGGTAATTTTCATGTAATCTCCTGCTACATACTTAGCAACAACCTTTCAAAATCATATATCAGCAGCTGTGGTCCAACTTTTATTTTGTCTTCTTTCCAGACATTACAGGAATGCCAAGCCTTATAAAATGGACCCAACTGATATGTCAGCTCACATGCAAACATTAAGCACTAAAGTAGATATGTTAACTGAAGGGCTCACTGCACTCAAATTAGAAAATGATAATTTAAAAACATACATAAAGGAGGTAGTGGATAGAAAACCCCCTCCCCAGGAACCCCAAATTAGTGATCCTGAACCTTTTTCAGGTGATAGAAAAACTTTCAGGGAATTTAAGAATTCATGCTACCTGTTATTTACCCTCAAACCATATACCTATCCTAATGATAGGATAAAGGTTATGACAACCATCTCTTACTTAAGAGCAGAGCCCAGAGCATGGGCAAATACCTTCTTAGAGCACAACGATGACATTCTTAATTCCTTAGACTCCTTTTTCTCTGCCCTAGCACAAATCTATGAGGACCCCTTTAAACAACAGACTGCTGAAACAGCTATGAGGTCCCTAAAGCAGAGGAAAAGAGAGGTTGAGGAATATATCTCCGAATTTAAAAGGTGGGCTCCTGACACCCAATGGAACAACTTATCCCTGCGAAACCAATTTCGCCTAGGGTTGTCAGAAGCCATTAAGGATGAACTATCACGTACCCAAATACCCCCCTACTATTGAGCAACTCATAGATCTCAGTATCTGCATAGATAGGAGGCTTAGGGAAAGACATCATGAAAGAAGTAGTCACGACTCACCCTATAGGCAAAAAACCACATCAATTTCACCCACGACACATTCAAAACCCCCTTCTGAACCTATGGATATCGCCTTTCTACGAGGTCCACTGAGCTCTCAGGAAAAGATAAGGCGTCGCACAAATAATCTGTGCATGTACTGCGCATCAGAAGACCATGGGGTCAGAGACTGTCCCAACTTAACCCGTCAAAGAAAGGGTAAGTTGCTCACTCCCACCTCTTCAATAAAAAGCATTCTCAAATGTTCTCATTACTGCAAAATTCCTCTTGTCTTACAGTGGGATCAAACTCGGGTGACACTTCAAGGGATCATTGACTCTGGTGCCTCTCTCTCTTACATAGATGTATCTTTCTGTGAAATTAATAAAATACCCCTGCATAAGAAACTGTCTCCTGTCTACTTGAGGGGGATTGATGGTAAGGTCCTGTCCACAGGTCCAGTTACCTTTGAAACCAGTCCCATCTTAATGTCAACAGAATGCCATCACAGGGAGTATATTAAATTTGACATTATTACTTCTCCTGATTTTCCTTTGATATTAGGTCTACAGTGGCTTCGGCAACATGATCCCTTGATATCATGGTCCTCACTCTCCTTACAATTTAACTCTGAGTATTGCAAAACTACCTGCTACCCACATCTACTTTTACAAAACCCCTCAGAGAGTTTACAGTCAAATGTACCTATGGACTATGCAGAGTTCAAAGATGTTTTTAGTAAAACCCAATCTGAGACTCTCCCTCCACACAGGCCATATGACTGCCCCATTGATTTACTACCTGGAGCAGTCATACCTTGTGGTCACATATTTCCTCTCTCAAAACCAGAATTACTACACCTCAGATCCTACATCGACGAAAACTTAAAAAAAGGCTTCATCAGGCCATCGACCTCCCCTGCAGCAGCAGGTATCTTTTTTGTAAAGAATAAAGACGGTTCTTTAAGACCTATAGTGGACTATAGGCAGTTAAATAAAATAACCATAAAAAAACGTTACCCCTTACCGCTCATTCCAGAACTAATTGAGCGGTTGGTGGGCTCTAAGATCTTCACCAAGTTAGATCTTAGGGGCGCAGATAACTTGGTCAGGATGCGGGCAGGAGACGAATGGCTGACTGCATTTCGTACCCGTTATGGGTTATACGAATATGTAGTTATGCCATTCGGTCTCTGCAATGCCCCTGCCACCTTCCAGCACCTGATCAATGATATCTTCAAGGATGTGCTAGACACTTGTGTCGTTATCTACTTGGATGACATTTTAATTTTCTCAAAGACCCTCGCCGATCACAAGATGCATGTCCGTCAGGTTCTTACACGTCTCCGAAACAATTCATTATTTGTGAAGGCTGAAAAATGTACGTTCCACGTAAACAGTATTCCCTTCCTGGGCTACATTATATCTGATATGGGTATACGCATGGACGAAAATAAGATCAAAACAGTACTAGATTGGCCTGTTCCCACAACTAGAAAACAAGTTCAAAGTTTTCTTGGTTTCGCCAACTTTTACAGAAAATTTATTAGGAATTATTCTACTCTGGCTAAACCACTCACTGATCTCACAAAACAAAATATCAAATTCGTCTGGTCCGACACCACCCAAGAAGCTTTTGACAGATTGAAAACAAGTTTCACATCTGCTCCTATCCTCAGGTATCCTGACACCGAACTCCCATTCACCCTCGAAGTAGATGCCTCAGACTTCGCTCTTGGAGCCATCCTTTCGAAAGAGAGTCTCATCAACAACCGCTGCACCCAGTAGCTTACTACTCTAGGTCCTTGACCTCTGCAGAAAGACATTACCCGGTGGGTGAAAAGGAGCTCCTTGCCATAAAGGCTGCTTTTGAACAATGGAGACACCTACTTGAAGGAGCCACAACACCTACCATTGTATACACTGACCACAGGAACCTACAGTTTCTTAAATCCACTAGAATGCTCTCTGCCCACCAAGTCCGTTGGAATCTCTTCCTATCACGTTTCAACTTCCTCATCACTTACAGACCCGCAAGCAAAAATGGCAAAGCAGATGCTCTCTCTCGGATACCACACACATCAGTAGATCATACCTTCAACTGGCACGTTATCCCAGAAAATAATTTCCTTCTCTTCCTGATAGATTCCCTATCGCTTCTACAGTCTGAACAAATCAAAGATCCATCAAAACCTCTACATCTCTTATGAAGGAATAACGACGGAGTCTATTGCCACAACCAGAAGTTCTACATTCCCCCTTCTCTACGTGACCAACTACTACGCTCTGCCCATGACTCACCTCTCGGTGGACATTGTGGGTTGATAAAAACGAAAGAACTCTTACAGAGGTCCTACTGGTGGCCTACCATCCTACCTGATGTTACTCAGTTCATAAACACCTGTCGAGCCTGTACCATATCAAAGAGGAGTAAGAGGCCTCCTTTCGGACTCCTGCTTACCACACCTACTTCAGATAAACCCTGGCAAGAAATCGCCCTGGACTATATAGTGGATCTGCCGAAATCAGATAAAAACACAACTATACTTGTTGTAGTAGATCTGTTTAGTAAAATTCTCCACTTGATACCTTATCACAAGCTCCCAACTGCTGCAGAGACCATCCATCTATTGCTTGTGAATGTCATTAAACTACATGGACTTCCTAGTAAAATACTAACTGACCGTGGGTCTCAGTTCACTAGCTCTTTATGGTCTGCCTTCTGTAAACAGTTCTCCATTGACAAATCCCTGTCTTCTTCATATCATCCTCAGACAAACGGACAGACAGAGAGGTGCAATCAATGGGTGGAGCAGTTCTTACGAACATTTTGTCATAATAACCAACATTCTTGGTCCCAACAGTTACACTTTGCTGAATTCGTCTTCAACAATACTATACACTCAACCACTAAACAGACACCCTTCTATACCAACTATGGATTCCATCCGAAGTTCCAATACCTTCCAGACCTAGCCGCAAACCATCCTCACATATCAGACCTAACATCCACCATGGATTCGAATTTCACGACTGTTAAACATGCTATTGAGGATGCAAAACTCATACATAAAAGATACTATGATCTACGCCGTACACCTCCACCTGCATACTCTATTGGAGATCTCGTATGGCTCTCTACTAAGAATCTTCGATTATCCACGCCATCTAGGAAACTCTCACCACTCTTCATAGGACCTTTTCCTATACAAAAGATCATAAATTGTAACGCAGTTCGCCTCACTCTACCAACCACCTTGAAAATACATCCTACCTTCCACGTATCCCTTCTGAAACCCTACCGCCATGTTCGTGACCGTGGCTTAGATGCCACTTTGCCTCCTGTATCTGTGGACCCCAACTTGGAATATGAGGTTGAGGACATTTTGGACAGTAGACTCTCGAGGGGTGTCCTGCAATATCTTATTAAATGGAAAGACTACCCCTTGGAACATAACTCTTGGGAACCTTCTTCTAACATCTCCGCTCCCAGACTGATATCCTGCTTCCATCAGAGGTTTCCTGATCGTCCTCGGTCTTGAGCTTCGGTGCCGCTCCTTGGAGGGGGTATCCTGTCACACATATGCAATTCACCGTTATGTCTACCACTGTCCCTTTAAGTTTTATTGCACATCCCCTTTAAATACCTCCCTCAACCTTAAGTCAGTGCTTGGTATTGATTCTCCTTCTTACCCAAGCTCCACCCATTCCTCTCAACCTGCTTGGAGATCTCTCAGTTCGGAAACTGACAGCCTGTGCCTTTCCAGCTCCTCACAGACCAGCTGCGCTACTCCGGAACTTGGCCTCTGTGACGTCACACGCCGTATTCAGCCGCCTCAAGCCAGCTCTCTCTGCTCTCACTGCTGACACCGCTGCTGCGGTTTACACACTGCTGTGCCCCTCTAAAGGTACCCTTTCTAAGTGGTTCTCTCATAAGTTTGAGCCAAGCTAACTTTAGTGTCTATTCACATACTATTAGGTATTAGTTCTTTATCTCCTGTCACTTTGTTTCGCTGCTTCTGTTAACTTAATATTGGCCTTATCCTAACATATTGCGCATATGTATAGTATTTCATATTTACTCTCTGTGATTACAAGGAGGCAAGGTACACTGCTGAATACCATAGTTAATATTAGCTGCGTCAGCCATAGTTCTATCTGCTGCAACTTGCTTATCATATATCAAACTGCTTCCTGTGTGTGTGCTAGGATTTTACTTGTTACACCGGGGTAATTTTCATGTAATCTCCTGCTACATACTTAGCAACAACCTTTCAAAATCATATATCAGCAGCTGTGGTCAAACTTTTATTTTGTCTTCTTTCCAGACATTACAAAGGGTTACCAATACTAAATAATGAGGGTTACCAAGACTATATAATAAGGGTTACCAAGACTAAATAATAAGGGTTACCTAGACAAAATAATAAGGGTTACCAAGACTATATAATAAGGGTTACCAAGACTAAATAACAAGGGTTACCTAGGCTAAATAATAAGGGTTACCTAGACTAAATAATAAGGGTTACCAAGACTTAATAACAAGGGTTACCTAGGCTAAATAATAAGGGTTACCTAGACTAAATAATGAGGGTTACCAAGACTAAATAATAAGGATTACCTAGACTAAATAATAAGGGTTACCAAGACTAAATAATAAGGGTTAACTTAATAAGTAAAGTATTATAGGAAATTATATTTTCACCTACAAACTAGTTGAAAGGACACTGCATTAAAAATAACCATACTCTATTTATTCTTATCCACAGTTATAATTATTTTCAAGTGCAAATGTTAAATGAGATATATAAAATATGTTTATATATATATATATTTTCACTAGGCACGTGTATTCAGTGGTTTCTGTTGATTTCACAACTTATAAATATATTCGTCATTGTGACCACATCCTAACACAAAACACTGTAATTTCAAAATGGTATCTGGTACTTACCCACATATATTATCTTGGTATTTTTGAAAGTTCATACAATGGTGTCAATTTATTAAATGTCGAGCAGACATGATTCGCTGTAGCTGTCGGCATTTAACATTGCACAAGCATTTCTTGTGAAATGCCTTTGAAATACCGCCCCCTGCACATTCGCAGACAATCGGCTGCTAGCAGGGTGTGTCAACCATATCGATCGGATCGTAATGATTGTAGTCCGCCACCTAAAAGATAGCTGCTTCTTAACTTAACTTATGTTTCCCGAGAAAGCAGTGCCCGCTGCTTATTAAATCTCCCCCAATGAATCTTGAAAGTGAGCAACCATCTCTTTAGGACAAAACCATTACGTGCTTATGGAGAAAAATAAATTAAATGAATTAAAATCAAACATAATGCAAATATTAAATACATATAGGCATTGCATGAAGGCATTTGCACACAAAAAAAATTCTGGTGTTGCAATCATGAACCAATTGAGCGAAGAAGGACTGCAGGAAATTGTCATTTAGATAGCAGAATAGGCCTGGGGTTAATAAAAGAAGAGCCAAACAGGAGGATAAGACATGGGGGCCTATTTATGAAAGGCCTGTCGGACATGATCCGACATTGTGGATCATGTCAAACAGACCTCGCTGAATGTGGAGAGCAATACGCTCTCCGCATTCAGCATTGCACCAGCAGCTATTGCGAACTGCTGGTGAAACGCGCCCCCTGCAGATTTGCAGCGAATCAGCCACTAGCAGGGGGTGTCAATCAACCGATCCTATTCGATCGGATTGAATTGCGGCAATGTCTGTCCGCCTCCTCAGAGCAGACGGGCGGGTTATGGAGCAATTCCATACAGAGCTTGATAGATAGGTCCCAAGATGTTTAACCAGGAGACAGTTGCAATCATTTTTAGCCAATCAATTATTCTGTGGATAGCGTATCTTAGTAAAGGCATCAGACATGTTGCTTAAGCCCAAACCTTTTTCAGGGTTAAGGCTAAGAGGAAAGGTCAGGAACAGGAATGCTTCAGTCTTTTTATGAAATAACCAAGCACTAAATGGGAGTCTGAGATGACCTTCTAAAAACATACCATTCAGGCTTGGCACCAGAAACAATGCCAGGGTCACTTCTAGCAATAAAAGTAAAAAAGGCGCTAAACTAGAACACTCATCTCCAATAATAAAGTCCAGAGAGCAGACACAGGAGACCGACCACACTAAGCAGAAGCCGTCTTTAGCACGGCCCCTGGTTCTCACATCTTGTAGTGTGCCCGCTGGTTTCACCATCAGATATAGGGTTGCTCCCAGCGCACTGCATCATCCAATGACAATTGAGTATTTTGCAGCTCCTGACATACCTCAGGACACCAAATTTATATTTCTATTGGTTCTTGTGTGCTGTGCAACATTATACATAACTGGGCGATTAACATAGTTAAATATTTATATTACAGGAATATCAACAATGACTAGAAAACCGATGTGAATATATATTTAAAGGGATAGGAAAGTCAAACTTAAACTTGCAAGAATCAGATAGAGCATGTCATTTTAAGATACTTTTAATTTCACTTATATTTTCAAATGTGCTTTGTTCTCTTGGTATCCATTGTTAAAAAAAATACACACATATCCTACACTAGTGGGAACTGCTGCTAATTGGTGCCTGCACACATTTGTCTTTTGTGATTGGCTGACTAGATGTGTTCATCTTGCAGCCAGTAGTGCAATGTTGTTCCTTCAGCAAAGGATAACAAGAAGAAGAACTAAGCAATTTTGATAATGTAAGTAAATTGGAAAATTGTTAAAATTGTATGTTCTATCCAAATTATGAAAGGCAATTTGGGGGTTTCCTGGCCCTTTAATGATTCTAGACCATTGCACATTAATTAAATATATCAGTGTGTTTTGTCTTTATACAAAAGCAATGTTCCTTTGTAAAAAAATCTTGAAATAAACCTATGAGGCCAGTTTTGTGGTGAACGGAGTCCTGTATGAGCAGTCACAATTACTTTATCAGAGCTTTTCACATTAGTTAAAATTTTCTGTGTTCATGTAATTATTGCCTTAGCACAAAGCTTAACCAACAACTTGTAAAATGAGCACTAGTTTCTGCTTTGTACTTTTAATTGTATAGTATAGGGAGTTATCATTCTCTCATGCAAGTGAACTTGCAGTCATTTGGAACTAGACGTTAGGACTAGAGAGATATGGGAGAGTTGTCAGGAAACAATCCTTAGTCAGGAACCAGGAAAGTCACCAGAAACCAGGCAGAGGAATAATCCCGATAAATATTCCAAAAGGCAGTAACCAAACAGACAGTCCTCAAGACAAAATAATTAAATCACATAATGAACACAACTGGTATTACAGGAAAAGAGCAGGAATGTCTGGATCTTTATATTGAAATAACCAAGCACCAAATAGAGTTTTTAACAAGCCCACTTTTATGTGCTAGTGAACCAGAAACCTGCCCAGGGCAATAGGGGTGAGCTGTTACCATGTTGTTTAATAATCTCCCTCCAGGTCTCATATGTAAAGAGCAAACATATTCTAAACAGTTTGTAAATAAATTACATTTTTAGTTTTTGTTAAACTAAGTTAAATTGATTGTATATTTTAAGCTCCACAGACACTCCAATGCATACTAGTGGTTCCCCCTAATAAAGTCTATATTTTTTTTATGATCTGTAAAAAATTACATAAATATATGTTTTTTTTAAAAAAAGTTTTGTTAGTTCCTCTGCTCCCTCCTCGTTTCCGGAATTTGGACAGTGTGACGTAGAGAGCGGTCCCACCTGTTTCTACATAGTTACCCAAGCGTGCTCCTGAGAAGAGGTAACTTTAAGCATGCCCTAACTACCACTCTTGGCTCACAGATACATAGTAATCAATGAATAATGAGTTACATTGTTTACTATTTGAGCAGAGAGCTGTATTTGAAATTTGTGATGTGTTCCTGGGTTTCCTTAAAGGGACACTGAACCCAAAATGTTTCTTTCGTGATTCAGATAGAGCATGCAATTTTAAGCAACTTTCTAATTTACTCCTATTATCAATTTTTCTTTGTTCACTTGCTATCTTTATTTGAAAAAGAAGGTATCTAAGCTTCTTTTTTGGTTCAGACTCTGGACAGCACTTTTTTATTGGTGGATGAATTTATCCACGAATCAGCAAGAATAACCCAGGTTATTCACTAAAATGGGCCGGCATCTAAACTTACATTCTTGCATTTCAAATAAAGATACCAAGAGAATGAAGAAAATGTCATAATAGGAGTAAATTAGAAAGTTGCTTAAGATTGCATGCTCTATCTGAATCCCTAAAGAAAACATTTGGGTTCAGTGTCCCTTTAAAAATCTGAGTGAGCATGAATGTCTACATGAATGTGCATCGAGTCGGAAACTGCCTCAAAGAAAGCTGCATGTGCAAACAAAACCAGGGGGAGCCAATCTCTGCTTCCTGCTGCTTTTAGCTAGAATTGTTTCCTGTTTCTAGCACTGTATGTGGTGTGTGCATCTCTGTTGCAACTGCCTGTTTTTTGGGGGGGTTTGTCTCTTGCTTTTGGATCTTTCATGGCTAATTCTGAATTACTGTTGCTAACCTGGATCACTTATGACCACTGCGTTTGCTGTCTCCCCAACCTTTTCAAACTTCTGTAGATCTGTCTTTGTAATACATTTCTTCATTACTCTTAGGATTCGGCCAATATCCTACCTCTACCTAGTTATATTGTTTAAACAAATATAAGACACAAAACTTTTCTTTCATGATTCATAAAGAGCAAATGATTTAAAAAAAACTTTCTAATTTACTTCTATTATCAATTTTCTTTGTTCTCTCTGTATATGTTGTTGAAAAGCAGGGATATACACTGTGTGCACAATTATTAGGCAATTGAGTATTTGGTCCAAATCATCATTTTATGCGATTGTCCAACTCCAAACTTGAATGCTTGTTGGATTTAAAGGGACAGTCTACCATATAATTGTTATTGTTTTAAAAGATAGATAATCCCTTTATTACCCATTCCCCAGTTTTGCATAAACAACACAGTTATATTAATATACTTTTTACCTCTGTGATTACCTTGTATCTAGGAACCTTCTTCCAGCCCCCTGATCACATGACTGTGACTGTTTATTATCTATTGTCTTAAATTTAGCATTGCTTTGTGCTAAATCTTAAATAACCCTCTGTGCCTGAACACAGTGTTATCTATATGGCCCATGTGTACTTTCTGTCTCTTTGTGTTGAAAAGAGATTTAAAAAGCCTGTGATAAGAGGCAGCCCTCAAAGGCTTAGAAATTAGCATATGAGCCTACCTATGTTTAGTTTAAACTAAGAATACCAAGAGAAAAAAGCAAATTTGATGATAAAAGTAAATTGGAAAGTTGATTAAAATTAAAAGTCCTATCTGAATAATGAAAGTTTAATTTATACTTGACTGTCCCTTTAAGCATATCATGTGATATGTATGAGGGAAAAAAGACACAAATTAACTGCCAACGATTTGAGAAGAATCAAACATGAAGCTACCAGGAACCCATTATCCTCCAGTGCTGTCGTATTTCAAAACTGCAACCTACCTGGAGTGCCCAGAAGTACAATGTGTTCAGTGCTCAGAGACATGGCCAAGGTAAGGAAGGCTGAAACCCGACCACCACTGAACAAGTCGCATAAGTTGAAACGTCAAGACTGGGCCAAGAAATATCTGAAGACAGATATTTCAAAGGTTTTATGGACTGATGATATTAGATTGACTCTTGATGGACCAGATGGATGGGCCCATGGCTGGATCAGTAACGGGCACAGAGCTCCACTTTGATTCAGACGCCAGCAAGGTGGAGGTGGGGTACTGGTATGGGCTGATATTATTAAAGATGAGCTAGTTTGACCTTTTTGGGTTGAAGATGGACTCAAAATCAACTCCCAAATCTACTGACAGTTTTTAGAAGACACTTTATTCAAGCAGTGGTACAGGAAAAAGTCTGCATCTTTCAAGAAGACCATGATATTTATGCAGGAAAATGCTCCATTGCATGCATCAAAGTACTGCACCGCATGGCTAGCCAGAAAAGGTCTTAAAGATGAAAGCATAATGACATGCCCCCCTTCCTCACCTGACCTAAACCCTATTGAGAACTTGTGGGCCCTTCTAAAACAGGAGAGTCACGATGAAGGAAAACAGTACACCTCTCTGAACAGTGTCTGGGAGGCTGTTGTTGCTGCTGCACAAAAAGTTGATTAACAGTTCAAAAAAATCTGACAGACTCCATGGATGGAAGGCTTATGACTGTTATTGAAAAGAAGGGTGGCCATATTGGTCACTGGTTTTTTATTTTTTATTGGAATGTCATAAATGTTTATTGGTAAATTTTGAGATGTTTGTTTATTATTTTCACTTTAACAGATGCAAATAAACACGTGAGATGGGAAAAATTTTCACACATAGATATTCTCCTAAGAAAGCCAAAACCTCACTTTTATTTTCTTAATTATTCAGGTTTGAGGTTTATTAACATTTTGGATTGACCGAGAGCACTGTAGTTGTTCAATAATGAAATTAATCCTCAAAAATACAACTTGCCTAATAATTGTGCCCACAGTGGCCTCTATTTAACAAAGTCTTGCGAACCTGATCCGACAGTGCGGATCAGGTCCGCCAGACCTCGCTGAATGCGGAGAGCAATACACTCACAAGAGCTGCTGGTGCAATGCCGCCGAATGTAAGTTTAGAAGCCGGACCATTTTTGGTTCACAACCTAAGTTGTGCTTGCTGATTGGTGGCTAAATGCTGTCCAGGGTTCAGAACCAAAAAATGATAATAGGAGTAAATTAGACAGTTGCTTAAAATTGCGTGCTCTATCTAAATCATGAAAGAAAAATGTGGGTTTAATATCCCTTTAAGAACCGAGTTTTTAATTATGTGAAGCAAATAATTTAAATATGTAATATAATGTTCACTTCTAAAAAAAAAAACATTTTAAAGAAAAATAATATTTAAACAGTTGTCTCATGGATTACAATGAAATGTAACAAAACATTTGGCCATTGTTATACTTGAGACAATTGTATAACTGTTGCTGAAATACCGGCCTATTTATTCACATAAAGTTGTAATATACCCGACTATTTAGCAGCTGCGGTATCTATATAATATTACTCTACAAAGTGTATACATTTATTTGGTGTTAGATAACTGATCATCCCAAAATCTTTTTAACGCTCAGAACATTATGTTATGCCCTATAGATCTACTGGGTAATATACAGCACACCGCATATTAGATTTTTAAACAGTTTTATTTTGCAACAGGGGCAGAAATGAAAGGCTATTCTTTTATTGATCTTTTTCTCTAGAAAATGGTACGGTGTTGATGTAAAACCATAGGTTATTTATACTGAAAAAAGTAAAATGACACTTTATTTATTAAATCTGCCCTTTGCGTGAGAACCTTTCAGTCTTTTCACTTACTGAACTTTACTTGCAACCTTCAAGGTGCCTTTTATGAATGAATAAGCAAAAGTGAAGGGTAGGTGGAAATCCCATTGCTGTAAAGCAATATTAAAGGAATGATAAAGTCAAAATTAAACTTTCATGATTCAGATAGAGCATGTGTTTAGAAAATAAATTGTTCTTATTTACTTCTATTATCATATGTCGCTTTGTTTTTTATATATCCTTTGTTAAAGAGTACACCTAAGTAGGCTCAGTGTGCACATGTATGGACAGTACAAAGTTAGAACTAAACATTCTTGTTTTAGACGGAGCATGTGATTTTAAACAGCTTTCCAGTTTACGACAATTATCAAATTTAATTTGTTCTCTTGGTGTCCTTTGTTGAAGAGTAAACCTAGATAGGCTCATAGGAGCTCAAGCGTGTACACTTTGACAGCAGTGTTTGCAACAATGTTGGTACAAATATTATAAATTATTGTCATGCCGCTTACATAGAATGTAAAAATACGTGGACACTCCTTAACTCCTATAAGCCTACCTAGGTTTGCTGTTAAAAAAAAATACCAAGAAAACAAAGCAAATTTGATAACAGAAATAGAAAGTTGTTTTAATCTAAGCATGGGCGTTTTTTTTTTTTTTTTTTTTAATTCTGCATTAGTTTACTAAACAAATGCCTAATATGGCCGCAGGCAGCATCTTTTGTATTGTTTTTAAAGGGACAATAAACACTTTGAGATGGTAATATAAAATGATAAATCGTATATATAAAAAAGCTCTGCAATATAATTTCATTATTTTTTTTTGTCCCCTTTTCCTGTAAATCTGTTCTGAAATTGTTTGCTTTTCATTTCCTGTTAGAAATTGAAGCACAGAACACTGTTATATTCCACGCAGCCATTGGCTGCACACTCTAGTGACCTATTTATAACTGTCCCTAATTGGCCACAGCAGAGAAGGTAACCTAAGTTACAACATGGCAGCTCCCATTGTTTTTTAGACACTAAAATGTTATACTTATTTTGTCACTATTTAAACAACTAATTAAATCAAAAAAATACATCTACATTTTATTCTCAGACTAATCTTTTCTTTGACTACATCATTCTATCTAGCATTTATTTAGTGTTTAATGTCCCTTTAATGTCAGGTATATCAGTGTGGAAGTGCCGGAAGGAACCAAATGCCACTTATTTGGCCATATTTGGCATTCTTGAGGCAACAAATGCAGAATTCCGAAGAAATGCATATTCCTATTTAAAACTGCATTCGCTATCTAAACAATCAAAGTTTCATTTTGACTTTACCAGACATCCCAACCTGCAAAAACTCAGGGAGGTGGCTTCACCCGCTACTGCACCGCCAACCCCCCTCCCAGTTATATATTGGACGGACACCTTGAAAACCTAAATAAGATAGAGACTTATCATTAAAGTAGCGTCTCACTAAAGTCACATTAAAAAAATTGGCTTTATTGCACAACCACATACAACAAACCTATTTTCCAGTGATCGTACGCTTGTTGAATGCTTACAAATTTTAGAATACAAAGTTTAATTACGTACAGTAAATAAGGTAGTATTTGTGTTTTATTTTATTAAAATCAGTGGGGGCTTTTTGGTCACTGATGTTTTGAGGGTTCTATAACGTCCCAGCAACTAAAGGCATTGCTTAAAGAAACACTTTTCCGGATTTGGGCCACATTGGATCATGGTACTTGGAATTTCAGGGAGATTGCATTCCATTTGCTGGCATCAGGGAGTCACTATTACAATCAGGGAGACTCCCTGAACTTCAGGGAGAGTTGGGATGTCTGCTTTACTGTC